>NW_027497220.1:0-186042 GCF_021521415.1 Bidens hawaiensis | reverse complement strand
TTCTAGGCCCTCGTTTTCTGAAGTTGACGGCACCTCTATCGGTATTTATGACAGATCAAGAACAATGACCATTTGAACTTTTACTATTTATTACTTTTTTAACTTTTGGTTTTCATGTTTTGAACATTTTGGTACTTAACTTTGAACATTTTGTTATTCGTGTTTTGAAAATACACTTGTATCTTGGCTCTTTTAGAACTTTTCGTACTAATTAGATGATATTAAATGTTATATAATAGTTTTTGTTTATTTTATATGAAGAACGATATTATTTTCCTAATATATAATATATTGTTATTTTATATATTTTTTTATTTGGGGAACATATCCTCTATCCCGGGAGATAAAGAGGCTGCTCCCGACCATTGAATCCAAAAGCCTTTATTGACATTTAGATTGTAGAGTATAAAATCCAGAAGCATAAAGTGTAGCACAAGGAATTAAATACAACAGCATAAAACCATAAATGATATTTCAGTCGTTTTTTGTTTCTTTATTATATGTGCAATTATCTGATTATTGTTCAAGTAAGACGAGCTTTTTCATATTGATGGATCTTTTCTATCAGCAACTTGCTTCGCATGGATTATTTGATGTGCATGTGAAGGCTGTTGGTGATACTCACATTGATGACCATCACACCAATGAAGATGTTGGCCTTGCCATTGGAACGGTAATTTTAAACACATATCTCGCTGAATTTGATATCTTATCAATTCTTTAATGGTTTAGCTTAGAGAAATATATTATGTGCACATGTCATTAATCTTTTCAAGAAGTTTTTGGCTTTTTATATGTATCAAAACATTTATTCTTTATGTCTCCTGTGGCTACCAGGCTTTGCTGAGTGCACTTGGGGATAGAAAAGGAATTAACCGATTTGGTGACTTCACAGCTCCCCTTGATGAGGCATTGATACATGTTTCTCTGGTATGTTTCAATCGCATCAATGACACTGCAATAACAACAATCATGCTAGAAAATTTATTATAAGATTAGGAAAGTAAATTAAATCAATTTTTCCCACCTTGCTATAAGTCAAAAATACTAGACTTCTACTCAGGAAGTTTTATGTAGTCTTTAACTTGATTTTCCACTATGTCAATGTGTCCTAGCTTCTGCTTTATGTTTTATACTTTTTGGTTAAGTATCCAATTTTTTATGGCCCGAAACCTGCAATAATGAATGGCAGCTGGATTTTGCATTGGCGAATCTTTGAAGATTCATTAACATCACGACTCTGATTAACATGATTCTTGATTCATAGGAAACCTTGATATGTTTTTTCAAATTATTCTTTCTGGGCCATTTACTTCATAGTCTACAAAATCTAGCCACCTTAAAAGCAACAAATGTAGTAACAACATATGAATAATGATATTGTAGGGTTTTTGTGTCTGCTTATAGCATTTATTTTTTTAGGATTTATCTGGAAGGCCGCACTTAAGTTATGACTTGCAAATTCCCACTGAGAGAGTTGGAACATATGACACACAGGTAATCATTTATCTAAATATACTAATTATTTTAATGTCTAGTTGGTTCCTTTAATAGATATAGTATGTGCAAAAAGTAATGAAATAGCTTGATATAAATTACTTTCTGATATAATACGAATATGCTAGTATGTACTGACAATTCTGTTAATAACAGCTTGTAGAGCATTTCTTCCAGTCATTGGTTAATACATCTGGAATGACACTTCACATCCGGCAGGTAAGTCGAGTAAATTCTGATATTATACTAGCATTTTATAAGTTGCATGGTTGATTTTAATCAATTACTAAAGATGGCAATATGAGCGGGTTAGATAATGAGCACTATTGGATTTGGGTTAAACTAGGGGTGTGCGTGGTGCGGTTTTTGACTAAAACCGAACCAAAAACCAAACTTTCGGTTTTATGATTTTTTAAATCATTCAGTTTTGTTTTGGTTTTCGGTGATTGGTTTTTGGGTTCGGTTCGGTTTTTTCGGTTTTGCTAATCGAGCCAAAACTTTTTGGGCAAAAAACCCAAGATATTGAAATTGGGCATGATATGTTTTTTTAAAACTAATGATTAATAGAATATTAAATATTTGGACTTCAAATATTAAAAGCTAACAAAAGATACATTTTAAAATCAAAATTCTAAATCAAAACCTAGTACTATTAGTTATTAACCATATCTAGAAACCAAATATATTTGTTATAACCATATGTTAAATCATCATCATCATCATCATCATCATCGTACTCAGTATATCCCACCAATAGCAAAGCTATGGTAGGGTTTGAGGAGGGTAAGATGTAGACAACCTTACCTCTATCCTTTAGGAATAGAGAGGCTGCTTCCGGTGAGACCCCCGGCTCGATAGTAGTTTTGCATCAAGCTTGGACATAAGGCACATAACACTCAACCATCGGGACACCGCCGATTGGTGCATGTTCCCTTGTCTTTCGGCTATCAGCGCCACCGCATGATGCCTGATTAACCTTCCGTCACTTTTAACGTTATTTTCACGAGATCAGTAAAATAACGTCAAAATTAGTGCAATTTTACTTTTGCCCACCCGAGGGTTCACACATATATACATTATATGCGCGCACCGCAAGCAGGGCGAATTAACCATATGTTAAAACTAAACAAATATTCATTGTTAGATTTTGCTTTAATGGTTACGGACTTATGGTTAAGATATTATAGCTATTTCAATTTTTGGTTATTTTGGTTCGGTTCGGTTTTTTCGGTTCTTAACAAAATACAAAACCGAACCAAAACCAATATTTCGGTTTTTGCTAAAGTTTTGTCTATTTTTTAAAGAAAATGAACATGGTAATTGCAAAAACAAATAATTGCAATGATAATGTAAACCTTTGAATGAAATGATTTGAGTAGGCTTTTGGCGATTTTCCGACCGTTTTCTATGGCCCGTTGGACCCATTACTTTTAATGTGTATGTATGCAGCTTGCTGGGAAAAATTCTCACCATATAATTGAAGCAACATTTAAAGCTTTTGCCAGAGCTCTTAGACAAGCCACAGAATATGACCCACGGCGCCGTGGCACTATCCCTAGGTTTGTTCATATACACATTTTCAATATGCATAGTTTTCTGGTAACGTTTGTGCCATTTCTTCAAGATAGACAAGCATTATTGTTGTTTCTTAAAGCTGAGTGACCAAAAAAGCAAAAAAAAAACAGAAACTACCATCAGCATATGTATGTCTGAACAATAAATAAATCGAAGAACAAATTTCTCGCATAGTTCTGGTCTTTCTTATCATCTTGCTTTTGTATATGCAGCTCAAAAGGGGTATTGTCGCGAGCTTGAAGCGCATGCGTTTAAGAAATCATGGACTGAAATGGGTATTTAAATGTAATTTTTTTTCATTTTTAAAATATTTCTAGTAGCTTTGATTTTGTAAATTAGTACAGAAAGAATATTGGTTGGAATGTGCAGGAAATTGTGATGATGCAGATTTTCGACCTGATCTAGCCTACGATATCAAGTAACACAGAGCATTATTGTAGACCCACATCAAGAAATTCAATGTTTCCTGAGTGTTGATTGGTGTGATGCTACAATGTTGAAGACGTCATCAATCTTGTAGGCTATGGGAGAGATCAATGCGAATAATGTCTCACAAATAATGTATTGTTGCATTTGTTGAACCCATTTTTTGTGTTGTCACAAGTTTTATAAACTCGTTTTGTCCATAAAAAATCCTATTTTGTGGTTTTTTTTTATCATTTAAACATTTGACTGGATTTTCAAGTAAGTTTATTTGCCCGATGGTGGTTACAACTTTTTATGTGTGGCATTTGTAGCCTATTTGTTATAGACGCGGCCTCAAACGGCTAATCAAAACTGTGAAATCAAATAAAGATAATTCCAACGGACAACCCGGGATACAGATTCACCACCCGAATTATAACCAGAGAGCAAAAACATACCTGTAACAAGATACAGACTCACCACCTGTCACGAGTAGGTGTCCAAAGTTCATTTCTCAAGTTGCAATGGAATATTTAGCCTTCTAGTGGAAAAAAAACCAAATAAAAAACATAATAAATCTTCTCTGCCATTTCATTCATTAGGTTCGAATACAAATAAAACAAGAAAAAGAAAACTAACCCACTTTCCTAACCTTTTAGGAATTAAAACCACTTAACTTCTATCCACTAGCATAAAGAAACAAACCGCCAACAACTTAAGGGAAATAATGTAGGATATGAGTCACGATTTTATAAATAATATTAATAAAACAAATAAATAATCCCTTTATTCAATTTGGGAAATTGTAATAAATATACCATATACAAATCTAAACGAGAATAAAAACATATATAACATATATATACATAACTTGATTCATACTGAGGATATTAACTTGTGCTCCTATAGTGAATTCTTCAACCGACCGGGAGTCGAGTTGATCATCGTATTGATACCACACCGGAGCCGCGTTGACAGAGACCTACCGAGACATGAACATCACCTCCTAGTCGTGTCTTCTTATGTGGTCATTCTCTTGGTGAACCTATCTTGATCACCAAAAGCCATTCGTATTTTTCTAGCTGCAAGATTGAACAAACTGTGGTTCCTGGTTGTGGCTGAGGATTTCTGTTGAACAGAGGTCCCTTAAAACATATTTCGAGCTCTACGCGAGCCCTTCCGTTTCCCAGGGTACAACAGCCGGAGCAGTATGTACTACGGGATTACCCTAGCACATGAACTGTATTTGTAACGAGAGATCGATATCGAAAGAGAGTTGGAACTGATAAACACGTATCATCGGCAGGTAGCCGTTTGGTTTCATGTGCATGGTAACGAGCTGGTTAGGCTGTGTGCATTCGGGTCATGAGTTATTTAGTTTGACGGTGTTTCGGTGTGTCAAAAATGCTCACACGACCTTTCTATATATAGCGGGTTACGTGATGAGTCACCATGAAACGTGGCGACATGTGGTGCGCAGACCACCAGGAGAATGACACCTAGCATGCTGACTCACCTTCACACATGACAAATGGCGGCACGTAGCAACCAATCACCAGAGGAGGACACGTGGCTGGTGACTCACTTATTTTAACGACACTTTTCACGCTCACACACATGGTGCTGCCACACGGCGAAACTTGTTACATGACCCGGTCGAACCACACAAAAATCCTAAGGGAGCTCACAAGCGTTCTACCAATATAGGACAAACCCATTTCTCTTTTTTACCAATGTTCAAGTTCTCAACTACACACTTTATAGTATCGATATCGCATTCATCTCTACTCTTTGAACACATTAATAATTTATTTATTAGTAACAAATACTAATAAATATTATTTGTCCAAAATTTTTCAACAATCCCCCACATGAATGTAGATCGATCCGTACACTCACGTGTCAAATAGAGTTACAACGGCTGAGCGTTGCAGGATAGGTAGCGTTAGCCTTGACCTTCCTTTATGAAACACACTTAGTCTACTAGCGGTTGGTAGACGTGATGTCCTTGAACCAATCCCCTTTTGATGTAGACATTGCATTTCACATAGCACTCTTCCTGTTCTGGTTAACCCCTCACTGTCGTGTCCGTTCTTGGTGATGGAATACTAGCCTGATTCTGCAAGAGCTCTTGGATTTGCCCCCCCCCCCCCGCCCCCCAAATTCATTCGAAGCGACCCCACTTCTCTCTCACATAGGTAATTTGATCCTCAAATCATGATGGTTACCATGATCCACGTATCATTAACCATCACAAAGTTGATTTAACCTTCAAATCATTAAAAGCATAATGGTTATCATGATGCACGTATCATTAACCATATTTATGCTTAGCCTCCCCTTTGTTGCTGACTGTCTTAGGAATGGACTAGGATGTTTATTTATACACCCTTTGTAATTTAGGAGGATATTGATATTAGCTTATGTGTCAACTTGTACATAAGATATGCCCCCACATTGACCAACCTTAGTTCATGCAGTCAGGTTGTCCTATTGAACCTAGATCATGGGATCTCCAATCTTGTAGGTTAGGTTTTCCTTTGCAATCACTTTCTTCATGAGCTTTAGTCTCATTCACAACTCCATATTTCATCAACCCTCAGGTTGTTGGATCCAAAATCATTATCTATGACTTCATCAAGTCAATACTAGATAATTGCGCAATTAAGATAAGTTGTTATGATGTGTTATTAACTTCCAAGTTAATATTGCCTATTAATATTTCTAAGACCATAACCTCCAGATTCAACCCGAATCTTGTTATAACAAATGTCTTTTGAAGTTCTCAATTTTTTTAGGCAAACACATCTCCATTACGCCAATATCATACATCTAGCTAGATTCTGATTTCAACTAATTGACATTCGACTCTAATCATCCAAATTAGCTCGTTATGACCATTGTGTACTCTACAAGGTCACATGTTTGCAATAATATTTAGTGCCAAATATACCAAGTTTAAATGCAAGACACCCCTATATTGAAGTGTTATTGGTAACATCATACACCTTATTGATGGTATAAAGAAAATCCCTTTCTTTAATTATCATGGTAAGCTCTTTCTTTTCTTACTGACAGGATAAAGAAAAACTTTTCCTTTCTACACAGGTTTGATATATAATCTCAATTAAAGAAAAGCTCTTGCTTTCGTGATAGGTTTTGTCACACCCCTAAATTTCCACTAACGGAGTTTTACCGTAAGGCGGGTGACAAACCAGGATCCGAACACATTAATCACACCAAACGACATCTACATGGTCTTAAAAGTTTTAACAAATCAAAATAAAATGTTCAGAGTACTTAAGTGCTAGTGCGGAAGCTAAACAAAGTGCGGGAGCCATCTCCCAAAACAAGTTTAAATAATTCATGGCGCTACAAGCGCAAAACCAATATCAAATAAATGTTTTCAAACTTAAACCAATGCGAGTCCATGCATGCAATGTTATCCTAATCCAAGTGCTTGCTAGTGACCTGAGGAAAACATGCTAAAAAGAGTCAACACATATGGTTGGTGAGTTCACAGGTTTTCAAAGTAAGTTATGCTCTATCAGTTCATAAACATTTATAAATAAAAGTGGCCCATGGTTAACTACACTTAGTTAACTCGTTGCCGCATAGTGTTATGTTTCCATCACGACCGAAGCTGACTAGTTATTGCCTCAAGTCAAGTATTGCCAAAACTTAACAATGTTTGGTCAAAGTTACACCCCGTTCGACCTCCAGTCGAGAATAATGCAGGGTGGGGTTTGTCAAACCCAATAGTACTATTTAAATTTACCACGCCAGTTAACCTTAGTTAACGGTCCGATGTTCGTGAGGACTTTCCATGGCAAAGAAACACTACGTTATAAGCAACCAAACGGTTGTGTAAAGATTTAGAGCAAGTAAAGTAAAACAGTTTTGTATGTTTCCTCCCCCAAAGGAAAGGTATAAAAGTGGGGCCGTAAACTCACCTTATTGGTGCTTCAGGTATTACAAAAATCCGACCGAAGTAAATCGTCACGTGCTAAGACCCTAAAAATGCAAGTATGTAAGTAACTTGTGGGATGGTTCCTAGAACCACTAGTATCCAACAATCTCCCATTGTTTTTAAAAAGACTTTTGACCAAAGTTTGACTTTTGTTGACTTTGACTAAAGTTGACTTTGACTAAAATTTTGACCTTTGACTAAAATATTGACCTTTGACTAAAAGGTTGGACTTAGAATGTTTACCTTATCATTCTAGTCACACTTAATCAATCATCAAGTATACACACTTAGCCATATTCCTTGCAATTCTATGATCAATACACTTTCACAACATCACAAGCAAGACTAACTATTTAGGCAACTAGTTCTAAGTTGACTTAAAAAGTCAAAGTTCTAATTTCCCACAACTAACATATCACAATTTGCAATTATCTCAATTCAACTAACACCTTTATCACCTTTAACAATTTATACCACCTAAGCCGATTTTTCTCATCAATCAAAACTCACAATTAAATTACCAAATAAATCATACATGTACACATCAGTATTAGGTTCAACATATTTTTTTCTCACAATTTTTGGATTTACCAATTCGTCCAGAATATTCATATACTACAACAACATGATTTATATTTCTACAACAACACAGCAGTAATCAAAAATTTGTCAAAAATTCCATATTTGTCCAATTGATGCAAGACAAATTGGACTAGATTCCTAATTCAATTTACAACATCCTAGAAGTAGAATTATTTCCATATCTATTTTTATCATCAAGTTATGAAATTTACAACTCAACTCAGAATTATTTTCTCTAATTTAGATTTGCATCCTGATTTTGTAAATTAATAAAAAGTATTCAAACAGTGTCCAAAAATTAAGATTTCGGACTTTCTGAAAACTAGATTCAAAGTACATGTTCATAGAATCAAAAATCGATCAAAAACTCAAACATATCATCAATTTATTCACAATACAATCCGAGACACCAAGTCTGTCAGCAAGCAGTTTTAGGCACAATCCACTACAAAACACAACTTTTATAGCCTTATGATTCCAAAATCATCAAGAAACATTCTTGCTAAATCAAATTTCATGTCTTATTTTTATCCATTTGATTTCCTAAGAAAAGTAAAAACACATGTATTTATAAAAGACTCAAAATACTAACCAAGACACATACTAATCTTTTTGACTTGTCAAACTTTGATCATCCCCTTTCATGATCCAACCATTTGGATACAAGGTTCATATGAATTAAAAGAAAAAGAAACATATAAACATAATAATCTACTCACTTTGCTTGATCAAATGCTTAAACCCTTGTTTACTAATAATCACCAACTTGTTTGTTTTGAAGATGATACTTGAAAATGATTGTTTGTATGAAAGAAAATGAGAGTATGTGTGTGTGTGTGAGTATCACGGCCAAAGAGAGAGGAAAAGGGAAAGGAAAAGGTGTTGGCATCCAATAGTTGTAACCTCCTTGTTATTAACAACCCTTTATGATTGGTTTAATGAATAAAATTACTTAGGTTAACTTTTATTAACTCATGTGTGACATGCTACATATTTTAATAAACATTTCCTATGTAACATAACCTAAGGTTCCATTTAAATAATAAACATGTTACATGGCATACAATATAACCTATTTAATCATTTAGCTTACTTACAATCACATCATCATGTAATAACCATAATATAACATATTAATCACATAGCACATTATACTTATCATACATGTTATATGACATGTTTATTATAACATGCAAGACGAGTTTATTATCCTAGTTATAATTAATCACTTATCCTTGTTTAAGTCACCAATGACACGTTGACTTAAATATACGCATACATGACATCACATGTACAAGAGTTCATAAACATAGTTAACGGAACTAACTGAGTTTATAGACATAGTCAACAAGATTTAACTGAGTTTAGTTAACAGAGTTAACCTAAAAATTTGGCAGTTGTCACAGGTTTGAGATATCATCTCAATGGTGGTTTGAGATATAATATCAATCATCTCAATTAAAGAAAAGCTCTTGCTTTTGTCATAAGTTTGAGATATCATCTCAATGGTATCATCTCAATTACCATCCCCCACATTTCTTGCATTTGGACGTAGTTTGTATTAGTTTACTTATGACCATACATCGATATTCAAGATTTTAACAATATCACACCATTGTATCAGAGAGTTCATTGATATTACCAATAAAGCAACACATGCATTGTTATAAGTTTCGACCACTTTCTAGTGTCTAAGCTAATTCTTTTCATACGGCAATTAACAAACCATCACAAACTTAGTCACATCTAGGATAACTTGGAAAATTGAGATATACTAAAGATCCTCAAGAGTTATATTATTACCTTAGATTAAATGAAATCCCTCTTTAACTTTCCTATACACAAACTCACTCTTGTGTATGTTTGGAATGTTCCACGTTAGTTAGTCTTCGTCAAACACCATAATTAACAAGTACTAGTCTAGCATGCTTAGACTACAATACTTAGGCATGTGAACAGAAGATGCATCATTCTGATTCTTCATAGCCTTAAGAGCAATATCTCTTCCTAACATTCATTTATTAGTTTAGACAAGATAATACGATTTCATTTACCGTTCATAAACCTCACTTTTAGAACGTCTTAACACCAAAGTTAATCTCATTTGGTAAGGATATAACTCGTTTGCTTTTAACCTCCAAGGTCTTAACCATTGACTCGTATAAACTTAAACATAAGTCTATAATTTGAGTCACTTTGATGAACATATTTATCACAACAAGATAAATGGTACTAGTCTACAATCACTGTCATGGTCTATATGGAATCACTCATATTGACATTCAACAGTATGACGATTACATATGCTTATATCAGTATATATATATATATATAAGTACCAACAAGTTCATCATTATTGTACTACACTTATAATAAATACCACAAAACTTATTATATTAATTTATAATAATAACAACATATATTTCTTTCATATGTTTATAATTATCAAAACGCAGTTGTGCATTTTCAGGTTGTTGCTCTCAACATTGAATGACATATATCGTTCTTATGTATTTTTACTTAATATACTCACCACGTTTGCACTTGGCGTAATTAGATATTTGATGTCTTGTTACAAATTTATAGTTAACGGGACAACTCTCAAGTTCTTTATTGTGCAAATATCTCTTCTTGCACAATCCATTAAACGAAATTTGTAAGTCATAATACGCATTGATTTATTTCGTTTTTAAAATTGCACGTGTTATCCGAAGATATTGAACACAAAATAATACAACTGAAATTACAACATAATATGTCAACTCTTTTTTAATAACAATTCAAATAGATAAATTGACAACATCTCGACATCAATTCTCAAAGTGTAATTATTTTCATCACTTTCATCATTCTACCAAGATCATCGCAATGATATCGTCTTGTGGTTTTTCTTGAGGCACTCCCTCAATAGAGCTCCATGAAGTCATATCGTCATACCAAGACTTTATTCTTGGACAGTCAAAATCTGTCCAACCACAATAACACGTTAAATAATATTCTACACACTAGTAGTAGTATTTGGACAATTAATTATATTCACAACAACACCAAGTTGTTTTCCCATAAATAATATACCCGACATGTCACTTCTCGTATAAAAAACGAACCATTTATATATTCAAACGTATATTTTATCTCTTTCAAAGTATTTCTGTATGTTTGCGAAACTTTCTAATCGGTTTCACAATAAACTACTTTATTTCTAATACACATATTAGAAAACTAATGGTTACGAAACGCTTTATCAATTACGGTCTGCAACAAACCACATTTCTAACTTGGTTGTTAGAAATAAACATTTACCAAATGTCTTAAAAGTTTATTGTTTGAGGACAACACCATGTCTAAGTTGCTGGGTAGACGATTAACGACTTCACATTACTTGGTTCATAAAATAATTCGTTTCTAACCGCTCGTTAGAAAATAAATGAGCACATATCATTTCTAAAACATTATGGTTTATAAGAATAAACACATTCTAACACGCTTGTTAGAAGTTTAAACATTTAGAGACAAATGTTTACAACCTTTAATTATCACTACGTGAAAATCACATTTTAGCCACACATGTGGTCTGGGCGATTTGCCACACTTCGGCTTAAATGTGTGGCTAAAAGGTCATTGACCACGTTTGAAAACCTTCCAGACTAGTTTTGGCCACACATGTTTTTCTTCATGTGACCATTCTATACCTACTCAGGTACTTTCGCAACACTTTGAAAAAAAACTGTGACATAATCTTGCCACATTATAAAAATGTGTGGCGAAATGTGACCTACAGTCATAGTTTGTTTGATCTTTGATACATGTGACCAAAAACACGTGTATTAGCCACACTATAAGGGAAAACTGTGACATTTAACTAGCCACATGCTTTAATAGTGTGCCAAATGTGGCGAACGGCTATCGTATTGATAAGAGATGTGTCTAAAAGGTAAAAAATATAGCCACTTATATTACGTTGTGTGACCTAATGTCACATTTGTTAGCCACAATTTTAATAATGTGGCGAAATATGACGAACAACCATTGTATTTATTAGTAATGTGGCTAAAACACTTATAATATATGGCCACTTATACGAGGTTGTGTGACCAAAGAGTAGTTTAGTTTTATTTGTCCTAAGTTTTTTATTGTCACGGATACACTTATTATGTGTGGCTATAAGTGATAAATGGTCACACTTAAATATTTTTAAGTGTGTCCAAATATAATTAATGGCCACTTATACAAGGTTGTGTGACCAAAGAGCATTTTAGTTTTATTTTTTCTAAGTTTTTTATTGTCACGGATACACTTATTATGTGTGGCTATAAGTGATAAATGGTCACACTAAAATATTTTTAAGTGTGTCCAAACGTAATTAATGGCCACACGGTAAATTGACGAGTGGCCAATAATCATTGTCTTTCCAGTTTCCTTGTGCCGCCAATTTTGTATTGTCAGGGAGATGTACCGGTTTCCGATGATGGTGTTTAAATACCACTCATGGTTTCTGATTTCCCCCACATCGCCTCCAATATTCCAGCAAATCTCAATCAACCCATCGCCTTCTTCACCATCTTCTTGATCACGGTTTCGAAAAATATATTATATATGGCGCCGATAAATTGGATTGTACGAGAACAGGGTGAGGCTCCACCCATCTACTACGACCCCACCTTCTTCACCATTGTTTTCCACTTTGATTTCGGCGCCGTCCGGAAGAATCAAAGGGTGAGGTATGTTGACTATGTCAACCCTCTAACCTTCTGGTACCAACAACTTAACCGAATGGTTAGGTTTCTTGGGTACACCACTGCTGATTATTTCAGCATTGTGATGGAAGCCCGGGCATCGAGGTCGCCTGGATCGGGTTAAACGGAATCGAAGACTTCAAGGCTATGTCCGTTTATGGGACATTCCATACTGAGGTGCACCTTCGCCTACAAAGGCTAAAGGACTCCACCTACACCTTGGACGGTATGTGGGAGAGGATCATGCCCTCTATTACTCCAGAAGAGAATCCGATGGATGTAGATTCAGATATGGAATCTAATGGTAGGACTTAGCTAGTAATAATTTGTAATTTGTAACTATAAATATAATTAATTTATTTTGGTTATTCTATTAACTGTGTTGATGATACTACATGTATTTTATATTTGTTGCTTATTTGGTTTCAGCATTACACTTGATGTTTGAATGTGTGTATTTAGTTAATGTCTGTACGTTTGAACTTAACCAAATGAAATAGACTAGGGGTGCAAACGAGCCGAGTTGCTCGCGAGCTACTCGAGATCGGATCATGAAAAAGCTCTAATAGATATAGTAATAGTATTAAAACAACCAATATTTCTAGTAAGCGTATTTAAAGCGTAATAGATATAGTAATAGTATTAAAACGACCAATATTTCTAGTAAACGTATTTAAAGCGTAATAGATATAGTAATATTATTAAAACAACCAATATTTCTAGTAAGCGTATTTAAAACGTAATAGATATAGTAATAGTATTAAAACAACCAATATTTCTAGTACACCTATTTAAAGCGTAATAGATATAGTAATAGTATTAGAACAACCAATATTTCTGGTAAGCGTTTTTAAAGCGTATTAGATATAGTTTTTTTTTATTTTAATTAACTTTAATGTAGGCTATCATTACATAAATATCTTTCCAAGATTTTGACGGGTAGTAGGCATAAATGTAATTAATTTCCAAAATTAATTAGCTTCTGAGCGTTTCCAAAGCGTGTGGATACCATTTTGACAGGTAGTATGCAGTTACTCAACAACCAACTATTTTGACTTTAATGACTGCAATAAAACTTCTGACTGGAATTTATTACGCTTATATATATGTTATGTGAATTCCAAACTTGGCCAAGCAGAAAACATCTAAGGTTTCCACAGATCTTAAACTTCCCAAAGATCTTAAATTTTGATAAAATCCCTTCCAAAACTCGATGCCATCACCAGATCTTAAATTAGGTTACTAGTGATGGCATTGAGTTTGGCAGGGTTTTGCAAAATTGAATTTTATTTGTTCAAAGGCTTCTTCAAAGTCTAAGACCCACGGATGCTTTGGTCAAAGATCTGAGTATGGAGGGTACAATTTTGGTATGCAGGTTAGTAAAAAGAAGGGCATAATGGTCTTTTTTTATAAAATGAGTTGATAATGTTTTGCAGGAAATCCAATTGTTGAAAGTAAGTTGAATTAGAAGCAAAAGAACAATATGAACAAATAGTGCAAGAAACAAAACCAACAGGCGGAGAAATGATGACTGTCACAGCATGGAAATAAAGTGGATTAACTGTGACAACATGATGTTGTATTTTATATTTGTTGCTTATTTGGTTTCAGCGTTACACTTGATGTTTGAATGTGTGTATTTAGTTAATGTCTGTTTGAACTTAATGACTGAGACTTAAATGAAATGAATTCAACAAACCGGCCTGTATAAGTAGTAATAGTATTAAAAACAACCAATATTTGTTTACTTTGAATTAATAAGTACAAAGTAAAGACTGGTGATATCATGTATCACAACTAAATTTAAACATTATTGACATATAACTAGGCGAACAAACTACTGTATCAATCTCCATTACGAATAGTTGTACGCTTTTCCCCCAGCCTCCAGTAATAATCCGGGGACTCATTACGAAGCAGTTGATTTGGTTGTACACGTGGCAATCTATTACCCTCATGAGGGAAAGTTACCGTACTAAATTCCTCATCGACCTCGTCATACGAATGTCTATAGTTGTTGGGTGGAGTCATGAGGACAACATGCTTTTTTCTATCCAGCTGATCTTGAACATAAAACACATGGCGTGCTTGCGAGGCCAATATGAACGGATCATCCTTGTGGCCAAATTTGTTTAGGTCGACCGACGTGTAACCAAGAATATCATGTTTGACATGTTTACGGTCAACCCATCGGCACATGAAGACCGTAATTCTTTTAGTATGATAATCTAGGATCCATATCTCTTGCAAAACCCCAAAATAAAAGTTTTGTCCATAGGTCACCACGTCTTTTTTGATGTGCATGTCATCCACCTCTACACCAACCCCGTTGTTCTGGTAAACTCTACCATCATGATATTTTGTACGAAATGCAAAACCGTTGATGTCGTATGAGTCGTACTTTTATACGTTACAGTGTGCTCCGTGTGCAATCCACTTTAAGGTTTCCGATATAGAACCTGGGGAGCCCGCTAGCTCTCTTTCAACCTGAATTTCATTACAAGGATTAGATTTACCTACATTGCAGAAACTATAAAAGATTTTTAAAAATTATAGAAGACTTAATAAATTGGTCTACCTTGTCGCGTAACCAGTCACCAAACTTTAAGGTATGCTCCTTCTCCAGCAATGCTTGTCGTTTACCAGGCATTTGGTTTTTCAAAGAGGTCTTGTGTTGTCTGCAAGTAGGAGTATAATATATTGTGAATTAATATATATATATATATCTATATATATATGTATATAATTTAGAGCATATATGCTATTAATACTTACTCGATATACGACGCTATTTCAGGCGTATTCTGCAGCACATAGAAATGTGCTCTCTTGAAGAGATCAGGAGAAACTTCAACTGATGTAGTGCCTGTGACAGGAATTGTCTCTCCATTATCATCATGCTTATCATGTGGAATACCAACAGTACACTTGATGTTTTTTTGGTATTTGCTGAGAAACTCGATTGTTTCTTCCGCAATGTTCTCCTCAGCAATGCACCCTTTTGGATAAGTTTTGTTTCGCACATGCCCTTTGATAACCTTCATACACCTTTCAAAGGGATACATCCAACGAAAGCATGTTTAATCTCCCTGACAAAGTGCACGGTTAAGTGAACCACGACATCAAAAAATGATGGAGGAAAGTACTTCTCCAGCAGGCACAGTGTAATTATTTGCTCTTCCTGCATCTTATCAAGCTCTTCTACAATGATTTCTTTGCTACAAATTGACTTGAAAAAAAAAAACAAAGCCTGATTATAGCATTTCTCATTGGTTCTGGCATGATGGACCGTATTGCAAGGGGCGGAAACTGTTGCATAAGCATGTGATAATAATGTGATTTAAGGCCTTGTAGCTTCCTTTCTTTAAGATTCACCAAACTAGAGAAGTTAGAACAATACCCTAGTGGAGCCTTCAATTTATACTATGTTTCAAGAAACATGTCTTTTTCTTGTGCTGATAATGTGAAGCATGCTGCAGGCAGTTCTGTATTGTTTCCTTTTGCTTTCGGTTGCAACTCCTTTTTAATCCCTAAAAACTCCAAATCCTTTCTAGCTGTCAATCCGTCTTTTGTCCCGGAATGTTCAGCAACGTCCCGACAATACTTTCTGCTACATTCTTTTCAACATGCATCAAATCAATACAATGTTGGACAGGTAAATACTTCCAATAGCTGAGACGTTGGTACCATAACTCTGCTTCTTTTCCGTTGAACGTCTTTGTTTGTTTTCTGAAAGGGTGGTCATGTGATAAATACCTTCTGTGGGCAGCATAACTCTGCTTCTTTGTGTGATAAAGTCGAACACAGTGACTGTCGCCCCGACACACTACACAACCTTTGAATCCACTGTAAGGGCAACCACATAGTGTACCAAGATCAGGGTAATCATTAATCGTCCATAACACAACCGCACGTAGTGTAAACATTTCTTGTTTATATGCATCATATGTTGGCTCCTCGACCTCAAATAAAGATGCTAGATCGTCAATTAAAGGCTGTAAAAACACATCAATATTGTTTCCGGGCAATCCGAATATTAATAAGGAAAGCATGATGAACTTTCTTTTCATACACATCCAAGGTGGAAGGTTGTGAATGACTGCTAAAACAGGCCAGACACTATGGTTTCTGTTGCCTCTATGTACGTCGATCCCATCAGTGCAAATCCCTAGACGAAGATTTCTTGGATCGCTTCCGATGGTATCGAAGCACTTGTCATCTATGGCTTTCCATGCTAATGAATCTGATGGGTGGCGTAAAACACTGGGCTTATTGGTACTCGTGGCATGCCATGTTAAATTCTCTATTGTGGTCTTTGATTGAAAGAGGCGCTTGAATCGTGGAATAATGGGAAAGTACCACAGTACCTTAGCGGGCGTGTTTATGTAAGTTTTATTCGTCTTCTCATCCACCTTCCACCTTGACTTGTTACACACTGGACATGCTTCCAAATCCTTGTAATCCTTATAGTAAATAATGCAGTCATTGATACATACATGTACCTTTTCGTATTCTGAGCCCATTGCCTTCATCATCCTTTTGCCCTCATACATATTATTTACCATTTCGTTATCTGCAGGTAGCATCTTTTTCAAAAATTTCAGAAGTTCATCAACGAACTTATGAGATACCTCGTGCTTGCTCTTCAAGTTGAGTAGTTGTACTAATGAAGACAACTTGGTGAAGTCAGGACATCCTTTATACAGGGGCTTCTTAGCGTCAACAAGCAGTTGTAAAAATCGTTGATGCTTCTTGTCGCCTTTGAAATTGTCTTTTGTAGCATTTACCATTTCTACAGTTTCACAGGCATCTGTCGGAATGTTGGTGTCAACAAACCCAGTATTATTATCATAATTAGTTGGAATGCAGGTGCAGGCAAACCCAGTATTATTAACATTAGTTGGAATGTTGGTGTCGGCTTCTCCATGTTTTATCCAAGTAGTATAATTCTTATAAATTTCAAACATGTACAAGTGATGTTCTACATCGTCTACACTAAGAGATACGTGGCTCACACACCGAACACATTGACATGAAATAGAAATTGGTGGTGATGTCTCCTTGCAATTACGAACTGCAAAATCTAGAAATGCCTTAACACCATCTTTATATGTTTTACTGCACCTGTCGCCTACTAACATCCAAGACTTATCCATCTTCCAAGAATTTTTTTATTAACTGTGTCATCAATGATATATATATATAATAATTAACGTCAATAAATGTAACTGACATTTTATTATGTATGACACTAAAAGTAAAAATATTTGGTACTCACCTGAGATTAATGAAGCTGTTTGGTAGGAATTAATTGATGAGAGTTCAATATATACACTAGCAGATCATTTATTAGGGTTTGGTGAGATTGTGAGATTTTATTTGGTCAATAATTGATTTGGGAGTCTTCCATAAGAAGATAACTCGATTAATTGGCGAGTAAAAATGAAAATTTTAAACATCGAAATTTTGTTATATAAATATTAGAAAAGGTTCTATTATGTTCTCATGGTGTAGCTCAAACGGTTGAGGCGCTTGTGATTAAACATAGATTGCAAATATCGCGGGTTCGAAACTCAGGAGGAACATATTTTTATTAAATTTTTATAGTAACCTCTTTTTAATGAAATAAATACACCGTGTACGGTCAAATATCTCATTTTAAAAACAATCAAACTAAACTACTCATTAAAAGGCCTTTAAATCCGTTCAGAAACATAAAAATACATCATAATAGCTGGTCTAAAAACATAAAAAGGTTTCTTAGCTTTTTTACTCAGATTACAAAACTAATTAAAAGCCCTAAAAATAACAAGAAGCAAATAAAATACAATATCTTCACTTTTTTTCTGATTCAATCCGTGAAGCTACACTCCTTGCAAGTTGATCCTCTAATGACTTATTTGCCCTTATCAAGATACGAATTATGTCTGTACATCTTGTGCACATATCAGATCTTGTGGACGAAACACAATCATACCATATAAAGAAATCACATTTTTTGCCATAAGTTAAAAAATTATAGAGTTTATGGTCAACAATCAACATAAAGACGGGATGAATTACAACTTTATTTGCAATTTCACTAACCTGAGATGCACAATTGTAGAACCTCCGACCTGGATTTTTGGTGGTCCTTGATGTTCTTAGAATGGCTTCTTGACCACAAAAACAATAAACCTGAGATCGATTGCTTCTGTTACTGGATGTTGTGGTCCGCGATGAGATTTCTTCCATGGAGATCGATTGCTTCTGCTACAGGATGTTGTGGTTTTTAAGTGTTTTATTTTAGTGTTTATGGGGGTAAAAAATGAGTTTTTATTGAATACATAATTATATATATATAGGAGGTTTAGAAAGAAGTTGTTGTACATAAGCGTGTTACAAGCGTAATAGACTTTGATTCTTGTTTCCAATTAATCAAAAACCATCAATTATTCAATTATTGATTTTGTACATAAGCGTGTTGCTAGCGTATTAGAATATTTATATATGTTTTTGTACATAAGCGTGATACAAGCGTAATAGACTTTGATTCTTGTTTCCAATTAATTAAAAACCATTAATTATTCAATCACTGATTTTGTACATAAGCGTGTTACTAGCATATTAGAATATTTATATATGTTTTTGTACATAAGCGTGTTACACGCGTAATAGACTCGTTTGATTGTTTGAAAAAATATATAACATATTTTAACCTAATCGTTTACAAAGTGTTTTTTCTTTTATTTTTAGATTTAACAAAGTGTTGTTTACGATTTAATAAGCGTATCCCATGAAACAAAAGAAGAGTGAATAACAAAATAGATGTTACAAGAAACTATAAAAGTAAAGCATTTAAAAACTACCCAACCAACATTTAAAATAATAAACTAAAAAATGTATCAATACAACCATTCGAAACCACATTCAAAACATTCAAAACATTTAAAAACATACAAATCGTTCCCAAAGACACCAAATCACAAATGTTCCAAAAATCAGCAAACACAACGCGTATTCTTGCACTAATCAACTTTTGAAACTAACAAAGTACCTTCACTGAAGTCATATTCAAATCTGCACTTATCACCAATCTGTAATTCATGTTCCTCCTTGAAATTTTTCCATTTTGGTAAATAATATCTGAACTTCATATTCGACACTTCACCATGAAGTCTCATTTTTTTACGACCTTCGGGATTGACCAAAGTGATTAGCATTCCATCATAGGCATCAATCTTGGTAGCAATGTGACACGGAAGACGCTGTGAAAAGAAAATTTCAAATATATTATAAAGTTAATATGATATTGTTAAAATTTAAACGAATATACTTGTAAATAAAAAAGAAATTTAAAAATTCAATTTACCAATTTCTTGGTGACGTTCACGTGGAAGACGATTTTATAGTCATCATTTTGCTCATCAAGATGAATTTGGTTATGAGAGGAACTACCTTGATTGCTTGATTGATAGCTGAGAAATAGCTGATTTGGACCAGGAAGGATATATTTTATGTCATCTTTATGAAAGACATTAATATGAAATGTAATATCTGATATGATTTCAAACACAACAAACGAACCACCTTTCAAGTTGGTTTGTTTGAAAACCTCAATCCATCCATCCTCTACTCTACAACCCATTCCATCTTAAAGACATGAAACTCTAAACATAAATCTATCTGGAGCAATAAGCTCGAAAAGCAAATTCATATGATTTTCACCCAATTCTTGAATCACGTACCACTCAGGGAAATCTTGTTAAACATGTTAATTAATAGACATTTGAATTTGGAAAAAATCATTAAAAACAGAAATTAAAACTTACCAAGTAATGGACGTGTCGGTTTCTGACTGGAATGCATAACATAGTACCGGATTGATCATTTACGTTTCTTTTTTGAAAGTAAACATATTCAACATAGATGTTTACTTAAGCTAAAAAACAGCATATGTTCCAGCTTCTATACAACATTCTCTGATTATTTCAGTCCAACCGGTTCCAAAATAAAAGTCATCAAGTACTTTGATTATAACAACAGAAAATGTTCTACCACTTTGATCATAAATCAAACAACAGCCGGTATTCGATTTAATGTCAGCAAACATTGGTTGAACAGCTTTAGTAATGAGCTATAAGTAACAAAAAATAAGTTCTTAGAATGTATATGTTGCAAAACTGTAAAATGTTTCATAAAAAAAATTGTTGATAACATTAACATACCATCCTACTATGGAATCGTTGTCGATATCTACCAGGAACTTAACTCCATTATTGAGACGTGTCATTTTTATGTCAGACGAGTCTGTATGTTCAGAACAAATTAACCAAGATAAGCGATGTCTATGAATATCATTGACTACATAATCACAGTAAATACGAATTACAAATATTCAGGTTTAGAAACATAAATTGCATTAAATTCTTACCAGAAAGCGAAGTTAGAAAGTTAGAAGTTAGATTCTCGATTTAGGGTTATGAAGTTAGAGCATTCACATCAGCTCCTTTATCTCTAACTCTATAGTTTAGAGAAAACCACATAAACAATTTAACTCACCTGAAGATCAAGAATTGATTTTTGGCACATAATTGAGATGCGAAATGAGGAAAGAGGAAAAATGAGAAATGAGAGGGAAAATGGGAAGTGAGAGGGAAAAAGAGCAGACAAAATTAGACAAAAAATAGAGAATAAATGTAGAGGGTCAACGTTTATTTCTACTACATATTTTATAGATAGAGAATAAATATAAAATTGGTGGGACCGTGATCACAATCTAGATTGGTTTGAATTTTTATTTTATATTTCTATTTTTTTCTACACATTTAATTATATATATATTTTGGCTTTTGTTTTATAACTTATTATACTTTAACTTTTTAAAGAAATATTAAAACATAGTCTTACTTAATTTTTTTATGAATATTCCGATATAAATTTCGTTAAAAATTGAGTTCGTATAAAAATCGAATTTTTTAAATATAATTAAAATTTTATCCATTATTGAACTATCTTATCTTAACCATTAGTAAGATTTTCTGGATAAGATTTACAACTTCGTAATAGAGAATCTCATAACACTCTAGTGTTATCATTATCATAATGAATAAGTATGTAGTTTTGTATCATT
Organism: Bidens hawaiensis; assembly: GCF_021521415.1. Taxonomy (NCBI): domain Eukaryota; kingdom Viridiplantae; phylum Streptophyta; class Magnoliopsida; order Asterales; family Asteraceae; genus Bidens; species Bidens hawaiensis. The sequence goes on along the minus strand of NW_027497220.1, from coordinate 164,165 downwards.
ATCATCTTCTAGGTTATCATCATCACCATATGTGTAATGATGATGATCAACATCATAAAGTTATCATCATTATCATGTGTTATACTGGTTATCATCATCATAATCATCGATCACCGTCACCATGAAACGGCATCAACATCAGACGTGCGGGTAATCAACATGGTCATTGTATAGGTTATCGTAGTCGGCGTCGATCATACCGGTAACACATATCTCGTTATCAGTGTCATCATCATCGTCAACAACATCATTAACACCAACATATATATGACCTATTGCCATGTACGGGATGTAGTCAACATCGTATGGGTTATCATAAACAAAACGCCCAATATTAGCGATCACTGTCGGCACCATCTTATGAATTGTTGTCGTCATCAAACGACATCATCAGTCGTATAGGCTACCATCAGTATGACCATCGTATACGTTATCATGGTCGTCGTCGATTATACTGGTTACATGCCATTAAACATCGGTGTCACCATCATCATCAATATATATGTGTGTGTGTGTGTGTGTGTGTGTGTGTGTGTGTGCGCGTCTGTGTGGCGTATTGTCATATAAGTACCTATAATTGATCATCATCGTATATATGTGTGATCATCATTATAGACTTCATGATCATCGTACGAGCTATAGTCTCCATCGTATGGGTTAGAGTAAGCAAACCGTACCATATAGGTTAGCAGCATCATTATGATAATCACCACCAACCCAGGTTATCATATCCATGTATTCATGTGGGTATCATTATATTAGCATCGTCGTCATCATAATTGGGCCAATCATCATGTTCATCATACGGGATAGCACCGTCACCGTCTTATGGATTACATATCCTCAATCATACTACACACCACCTATTGCCACCATCCACCGCCCACATTCGCCACAACCACTGGCACCAACCACAACGACCTCCAGCACCAACCACTAACCACACACCACAACCACCCACCACCACCACCCACCACACCTCTGCCACCACCAACCCAGGTTATCATATCCATGTATTCATGTGGGTATCATTATATTAGCATCGTTGTCGTCATAATTGGGCCAATCATCATGGTCATCATACGGGATAGCACCGTAATTGTCTCATGGATTACATATCCTCAATCATACTACACACCACCTACTGCCACCATCCACCGTCCACATTCGCCACAACCATTGGCACCAACCACAACGACCTCCGGCACCAACCATTAACCACACACCACAACCACCCACCACCACCACCCACCACACCTCCGCCACCACCACCACCCACCACACCTCCGCCACCACTACCACCACCACACATTAGCCACCACGAACCACCACATCTCCGCCACCGTCCACCACCATCAGGACCACCTGAACCCACCACCACCCACTAATATTATATATATATATATATATACTGTACAATAATAACTAACCGTACGATTAAAATTTAAAAACACGCGCCTCAGCTTCTTTTTAAATGGTCAAATAATTACCCCCTAACGGCGATAATTATTCCCAAAATTCAACTGTGAAGCACAACCTCGTAAGTCAATATTCCTTAAAACCGTCGACGATTCGTTTCTACTGTGAAGCACAAGCACAAGCATAAGGAGAAAATTAAAAACCCTAACTCATCTACTTTTGGAACGGAACCAAGGGCAAAGCAAAAGCACGATAGGTCTCAGAATAAAGATGGAACAGGTGTTGATTTATGATTTTTTTAACATTTTAGGTTTAATTATTCTTAAAATGTAACCGCTGTGAATTTAAGCATCAGTAATTGAGTTTTGCAAAGCATTTGTTTAAATCATGTTATGTAAAGCTACCATCACGTATTAAAGTGTTTTATAAGCGTGTTGTTGTTGTAATACATATCTTTGTTTTTTTTAAATCTATGTGTAATATTAAAGCATGTTATAAGCGTATGCTAACCGTGTTATGGCTTTGGTATGAGAATTATCAATATGATGTTTGATAAGCGTTTTCTGTTTACTTGTGATTCGTGTTGTTATCCTCTACCTCCATGTTTTATTGTATGTATGTGATTCAGTTATCGAAAAAAACAAGACTGATAAAGCTAAGCATCTAAACGAGAAGACAGATGAAAATACAGATAAAAGGAAGACTAAAAAAGTTGCTCCGGTGGTGAAAAAGGTGAAAACAAAACATGTTGTGGAAGCAGACTTTGATTCATCCCTTGACACAAAAATTAACCGTTTGTTGTCAAAGCGGAAAGAGGTGGAATACAGCACCTCTGACCCGGACTTTCAGCGTCCGAAAAAGAAAGCCATTAAAGAAAAGAAGCCAGCCGAGAGGACATCAAGAAAACCTTTTGTTGAATTTGTAGACAAAAAAATTGAAGAATAGGTGTGCACCTTATAATATTGTTGATGTAGTGAAGGCAATGACCCCTGCCCAAAAAACTTGTGTAGAAGAAATGGGTTTCGGGTCAATGTTAAGACTTCAAGTAACCGAAACTCCAACAACTTTGGGATATTGGTTGCTCATGAACTATAATAACTATTTAAATGAATTGAACATTGGGAGCAGTGTTATTAAGTTAACACCACAAAAAGTACATGAAGTGTTGGGGATACCAATGGGTAAGATTCATGTTTTAGACAAGAGTAGACCAAGATTGGGGGAAGATGTTACTACAAATTTGTTCAAAAATCAATTCCCGACTCCAAGAATAAGTATAAAGCATGTGACAGAGAAACTGGCCGCGGATCAAGGAGTTGATGAACTGTTTAAGATTAATTTCCTTGTGTTGTTTAACACCTGTATAGCATTTATAACAAAATCAACAACAGACAGTCAACGTTTCATCTCCGCAGTCGACAAAGTCTCAGATATTCCAAATATGGACTGGTGCAGCTATGTAATTGACAACCTGAAGATGACAAAGGAAGAATGGAAGCATGTCAATCAGCAATACAATGGTCCGATCACCTTCCTTATGATGCTTTACACGCATGAATACCAGATAAAATATGGTCCATTTGGGACTCCCGTCACAACGCCTCCAGTCAACTACATAACAACAACTACTTTTAATAAGATGGAAAAATACTTGGAGAATAATGGTCCTCCCTTAGAAGAAGATGATGGAAATGATGAAGATGAGGTATATGTTACAGCTAATGTTGCAGATGCTACTGAGGTTGCTGCTGTGACATTTAGTGTTGACGGGAAGGGGATTGATGCGGTTGCTGCTGATACTGCTGTTGTGACAGTTAGTGCTGTCGGGAAGGGACTTGATGAAGCTGCTGCTACGACTGCTGCTGCTACTGCTCCTGTGACAGTTAGTGCTGCCGGGAAGGTGCTTGATGAGACTGCATGTGGTGGTACATAAGGTGATGCATCTGCCTGTAAGTCTTGAGCCGAGGAGAAACAAGAACATGGTGAGAAACTTGTTATTTTCTTCTAAAAACTCTCATATCTCTTATTTCTATATGTATTTCATGTAATGCAACGTTTATATAATAACATTATATATAATCAAAAACAGATGGTCAAAGTGCATCTCAAACAGATAATGCCGATCAAACAGCTGAACAAGATTTGGATGATTATGTAAGCGTTTATTCACCTTTAAGTTTGCAAATGCCATTGGGAACACACACCCAGGATAAATTGAAAATGCTTTTGAATTAACAATAACTATATTTTATTTTTACAGTCTTGGAATAAGGCAATGGATAAAAAGTTGAAGAAATATGATAAAATTTGCTCAGAGATCAACGAGTTGGTCCGTCAAGAAAAGGATAGACATCCATCAAATCACAATATCTTTGCTAGATGTTGTGAATGGGAAAACAGATTCACTAATAATGTGGCCCCTAAAACATAAGAAACTGACACCATAAAACACTTATCACTCTTTAATTTAGGTGAGAAAAAAATTATATTTTCTTCTTTCAAGTTTCTCTTTCCTGTTTCAAAACTATTTTTGTTTAAGTTGAAAGATCCCAATACTTATACAGCTGCAGCAATAGATTCAGTTGATTCAGATGTTGGTGTTGGTGGTCTAGTGGCTGCTCAAAAAGGAATTTGGGCTAAATTAATTATAAGTATAATTAAAACGCTCATAAAACGCTTATGCTGTTATTTTAAACTTATTACATCTGTGTGATACGGTTGATTCATATGTTGGTGTTGGTGGTCTAATGGCTGCTCAAAAAGGTATTTGGGCTAAATTAATTATAAGTATAATTAAAACGCTCATAAAACGCGTATGCTTTTATTTTAAACTTATTACATCTGTGTGATGCAGTTAATTCAGATGGTGGTGTTGGTGATCCAGTGGCTATTCAAAAAGGTATATGTACCAGCTTAATTATAATCACAGTTAAAAATGCTCATAAAACGTTTAGGCTGTTATTTTGAACATATTACATCTTTGGCTGTCGTAAAAAATGATGCAGGTGATGCAGGTCAAGAAAACAATGTCTCATGCGGATATATTGATAAAGTTGTTAATACAGTGGTTGAGTGGGCTAAAGATGGTATTTAATTATTGTTATACTTAATCATTATGTTCACAAGTTTGTTAACATACGGGTGACGAGTCAATGTTTAGGTCAGTCAAAGACTTCTGGATTAAGTAAAATGATGTTTTGTGTAAACAACTTGTGTGTCAAGTTGTTATATTATGATAACTTAAAATAATGGAGGTTAGCATATCTAGGAAGATAAGGTTGTAACTTGCAACTAGTTATGCAAGTTGTTTTAAGATTATGAAGATTTTATGTTGTAATGTTTTAGTATAAATAGGTGGCTAAAGTGTCTTGTATAAGTGTGGTGGTTTAATCCCTTTAATACAAAAGTAGTTTTGTGACTTTGATTGCCAACAATTATATATAAAACACAAAAGGGGTTGAAGGTATTTAATTATAGTTACAATTATTTTCACTCAAATTTAAAATGATTTGTTTTATGTTTAACAGTTGACACCGGATTGTCAACAAGTGATAACCTCATTACACTGAAATCTCCATATCTTCTGAGAGAGGTTGACGTATCCACTAGTGTCACAGAAGATGAAGAAATAATTTCAGAGTATATATTTTTTTTGTCTTGAAGACATTTGGGAGGAGGTCTACAAGTCCACTCACACAGAGTTGTTGGTACATAAATGTCAGTAGTTCATAGTCTAGCGTTTGTAATCGAGTCTGTAATGTAATTATGTTTAAGTTTATGTTTATGTATGTAAGCGATGTTATCAACAAGTTCGCTTAAGCGAACTTGTTGAACAAGCGAAGTTGTTGACAAGTTCGCCTAGGCGAACTTGTTCAACGAGCGAAGTTACTGACAACTTCGCCTGAGGCGAAGTTGTCGTGTATTTAAGTAACCTACGGGCTTACGTGAAATTAGTTGGTCAGTTAGTGTTTTGTTTATTCACGTGTAATCCAGTAGTTCAGTGAACGTGTCGAGAGTCTGTAATAGACGTGTTTCAGGTTATAATACATAACGTATTCGTTTGTATCGCGTGTGTTTGTTATTAGTATTCTACGCTCGTATCTACCCACGCAGGGATTCCGCACCTGCGTAGATAGCGATATCCCGTGTAAGATCCGTCCAGGAACCTACAATTGGTATCAGAGCCATTGGCTCGATTGTGTGGTTCGGGATTTCACGCGGGTGTAGAAAACGTCTCGTTTGACCTATTCGCGGGACGCGTTTTCGTTGATATTGTGTTATACTCACCTTATACAGTCATATTCAAGCTGTTACACTGACCGGAAACTGCTAAATCGTCGAAAACAGATCTGAATATTTTCAGTGTTCTTCGGGCGAAGTTGTTGTTCTTCAGGCGAAGTTGCCGTCACTGGAAGTAGGGTTTCAACGAAGATATAAGGTTGAGCGAAGTTATCCACAACTTCGCCTACCTCATAAGTTCGCCTAAGCGAAGTTATCCTCAACTTCGCTTACCTCCTAAGTTCGCTTATCTTAAGCGAAGTTATTCTCAACTTCGCCAAGTCACGCGAATTTAAGGTTTTTCCAGCGAAGTTAACACTTAAGCGAAGTTATCCTTAACTTCGCCAATAGTACTGTTTGGAAGAATTTTTGATTTTTTCGGGTTTTTCGTGTTTTCGAGAAGATGTCGTCGATTAACATCTCAGAGTTAGTCAAAATGGAAGTAGAAGCGGGGTCGGCTACTAAGGCCCCAAGGTTGATGAAAGGAACAGACTTCGTAGCGTGGAAAGATAGATTCATTCAGTATATTAAATACCAGGATGCAAAGATGTGGGTGTGCATCCAGGATGGATATATTCCACCGACAATGGAATACGAAGGTCGGGATGTGATAAAGAAGTACAGCAAGATGGAGGAAGAAGAGAAGAAGATGTATGAGGCCGAGAGCAAGGCCCATGCTGCAATTACTATGGCTCTTCCTCAAGAGATTCTCCATACATTCCGGAAGTACACTTCTGCACGAGAGCTTTGGGATGCTCTTGAGAATAGATTCGAAGGGAACGTGGGTATTCGTGCCTTGAAGATTAAACTGTTAAAGACTCAGTTCTCTGTCTTCAAGTATTTTAAGAACGAATCGCTCGATGATATTATCACCCGATATTATCATTTAATGACAGAGCTGAACAACTATTCTATTGCTTACAGAGAGGAGGAAATAGTTGAGAAGCTTCTCGATGCTCTCCCACCGAAGTGGGAAATGTACACTGTTCTAATGAGGGAAGACAAAGACTTTCCTAATTTTGACTTGGAGACGGCAGTAAACAAGCTCAGAACCTTTGAGCTTAATATGGTTCGTAAAGAGACACCAACTGATCAGGTTCAAGACCCTGGTATGTATGGTGCCAAAGTTAACTCAGGCTCAAGTTCGAAGTCTGAATCTGCTGCTTACTACTCCAAAGGAGAGTCAGGTTCTAACTCTTCTCATGAAGGAAATGTGTCAGTAAACATGAACGGTGATGTTTGCTTTGTTGCTGGAGGATCAAGTGCTTCGAAACCTCAAGCATCCAAGAGTAGTTTCTCTCCCAGTGCTTCAAGCAATAACTACACTAAGATGCCAATGAGTGTCAAATCTGCTGAAGAGCAGTTTGCACTCTATGCATCTTTTATTGCTTCTTACGAGAACTACATACAAGGGAAGATTGTGGACCCTGCTGCTTTGGAAGAAGACTATGACCAGATCGATCCTGATGATCTGGAGGAGATGGATCTGCAGTGGCAGATGGCGATGATAGTCAGAAGAGTGAAGCGTTTCATGAAGAAGACTGGCAGAAAATTCGTAGGTGGAAAGCCAGGATTTGATAAGTCAAGGGTGAGGTGTTACAATTGTCAACAAAATGGACACTTTGCAAAGGAGTGCACTAATGCACGGGTAGAACGTAGTCAGGGGAAGACTACACAGCAAAGTGGGAATAACAATGGGAATAATGCCATGATGTCTGATGCTGGTGAATACAACTGGAACATGTTCTCTGGAGAACTCTTTGAGCAGGCACACATGGCAAAGGTTGCAGCTGAAGAATGTATGAAAGCTGCTGAAATGAAAAAGCTTTTATGGCTAATGACCAGAACTCCGAGGTATGTACTAAACCTATCTGTACTAAATGTGAGAACTTGTCTGAACAGCTTGCTACAATTACTGATCAATATGTTAAGTTGGATGCCGAATTTAAAACCTTGAAAGAAGATCATCACTTCACAAAGACAAGAGAAAATAATTATAAAATAAAAATTAAAGCTTGTGAAAAAGACGTTAAAAGTTTAAAAACAAAATTAGCTGAAAAAATTGATGTGATCGATCTAAGCTACGAAGTTTTAGAAGAGAAAACCAAATTAATCGCTGAGAAAGAAAAACAGATTGCTGATCACCAGGTAAAAGTGGTGGAACTAAATAGGAAACTGGAGCAATTCCGGAATTCCTCTGCTATTCTTGATCACCTCGTTAGTGATCAAGGTTCCTCACCTAAGAGGGGAGGAATTGGTTACCATGAGGTTCCACCACCTTATAACCATAATTATACTTTCAATCCGAGTGTTCATGAATCTGTTAATTTTGTAGCTGATCAGACAGGTCCTGCTAAGGAAACTGGTAAAGTACTGGAAGTTAGTAAAGGCGAAACAAGTTCGCCTGTTTCAAAAGTTAAAATTTCTATTTCGAGCCCAGTCTCATCTGATTCGGATAAGTCATCCGAGTCGGGTAAGACAAAACAGAAGGAAGTATTACCCACTAGTGGAGAAAAAGTTAATACAACTAAAAGGAGTACTCCACTCAACCCATATGTCCCACCTTATGTGAGATGTACGGTTGGTAATACTGCCTCCACATCTAAAACATCTGCTGAAAATAAAGCTGAATATAGGTGTTGTTTTAGATGTAATCAAACAGGGCACCTTGTTGCTGATTGCCCTCTGAAGCAGCGTTTCAGAGAGGTGAGGCCCTCGAAAACTGAGACTAAGGTTTCTGGTAATCGTTTAAATGTTAAAAATGAAAACCATTCAAATTTGAAATATAATACAGGTTTTCAAAGAAACACATCTCGTTTTTATACCACTAATAACCAAACCAAATGCTATAATTCTTTTGATTCTATTAATGTTCGTCGGTTTGGTTGGCCTCACTATCAGTCTCCAAGGAGGTATCCTGTTAGGACTTGTGGAAATTTTTCAAATGCTAACTTTGGTCAGCCAAGGAGTGTGAGTTCTGTTAAGAAGGTTAGTCGACCCAAGACCAAGAGGTCTTGGGTCCCCAAATTTTAATAATCTTTTTGTTTGCGCAGGAACAGTTGAACAGGGCGTCCAAGAATCTTTGGGTTGTGGACAGCGGCTGTTCCCGGCACATGACTGGTAACAAGGATTTGTTACAAGATTTAAAACCTGTTCAAGGGGCAAGAGTCAGTTTTGCCGGTGAGAGTGGAGGCAAAATAACTGGAAGGGGTACGGTAACTAACGGGAAGATGACGTTAGAAAATGTGAACTTTGTTGAAGAACTGAAGCACAATCTGCTGAGTGTGTCGCAGATTTGTGATAAAGATTATACCCTACACTTCACGAAGACTGATGCGATTGTGTTGAAGCCTGGTTTTCAAATACCAGAGGAGTGGATAGTAATGAAGGGTCCACGTGATCGAAATACGTATATGATGGATTTAAGTTCAACTGAAATGTCAACGGAAGAGTCGTGCCTTTTGACGAAAGCAAGCGAATCGGAATCTGAACTGTGGCACAGGAGAATGGGGCACATTCATCTTCGGAAGATGAACCATATTGTCAGACATGGGCTTGTGTTGGGTGTTCCCTTAAAAAGTTTCAATTTTGAAGACAAATGTCTTGCGTGCAAAAAGGGAAAGCAGCACAAGAAGTCCCATCTCACCAAGAAAGTAAACTCAATTGCCAGTACACTAGAGCTGCTTCACATGGATCTCTTCGGTCCTGTGAATGTAAGAAGTCTAGGTGGTACAACTTATTGCTTGGTGATCACTGATGACTACTCACGATACTCCGTGGGTATACTTATTAGCCAGATTGAACCGAAAAATTATCAAATGGCACTTAAGGACAGCTCGTGGGTCGAGGCCATGCAAGAAGAATTGGCTCAATTTAAGAAGATGGAAGTTTGGACTTTGGTTGAAAAACCAAGGAATGTGCATGCGATAGGCACAAAATGGGTGTTTAAGTGTAAGAGAGATGAAAAGGGGATTATCATAAGAAACAAGGCGAGACTGGTCGTTAAAGGTTTCAATCAGCAAGAGGGGATAGATTATAATGAAGTGTTTGCTCCGGTGGCCAGGTTGGAAGCGATAAGATTGTTTTTGGCGTTTGCTGCTTTCAAGAAGATGAAAGTGTTTCAGTTGGACGTGAAGAGTGCGTTCCTCAATGGGAAAGTTGATGAGGTTGTGTATGTTGAGCAACCTCCGGGTTTTCCTGACCCAGACTTTCCTGATCATGTATACAAGTTGAGCAAGGCGCTGTATGGATTACATCAGGCACCTCGTGCCTGGTATTCAACGTTATCGGACTACTTGCTAGAGAATGGTTTTGAAAGGGGTTTGATTGACAGCACACTGTTTGTGAAGAGAGATGGAAGTGACTTCCTGCTAGTTCAAGTCTACGTGGATGACATCATATTTGCTGCATCAAGAGTCTCCATGTGTCAGGAATTTGAAGCCGTCATGAAGAAAAGATTTGAGATGAGTGCCATGGGTGAACTAACGTTCTTTTTAGGTTTGCAGGTTGATCAAAAGAAGGATGGGATGTTCATTCATCAAACAAAATATGTTCATGATGTCCTCAAGCGCTTCAAGATGGAGGACTGTTCTCCATTTGACACTCCAATTTGCGTCAACCACAAGTTGGGAGCTGAAGTAGACGGTGACGCAGATGTGGACCCAACTCAGTATCGGGCTATAATAGGTTCTTTGATGTATTTGACTGCTTCTAGGCCTGATATAATGTTTTCTGTTTGTCTTTGTGCTCGTTTTCAGGCAAACCCAAAGGAATCTCACATGAAGGGTGTGAAGAGGATTTTGCGGTATCTCAAAGGCAAGCCGAAGCTAGGGTTGTGGTACCCGAAGGGAGGAGACGTGGAACTGGTTGCTTATACGGATTCTGATTATGGAGGGTGCAATCAGAGTCGGAAGTCGACAACAGGAGGATGTCAGTTTCTCGGTGGAAGATTAGTTTCCTGGCAGTGCAAGAAACAGACATCAGTCGCAATCTCAACGTGCGAAGCTGAATATATGGCAGCATCCAACTGCTGCTCTCAGGTTTTGTGGATTCAGCAACAATTGCGCGACTATGGTCTGAATTTCTTACTCACTCCTATTTTAATTGATAACACTGCTGCCATCTCAGTAATTAACAATCCCGTGAAACATAGTAAAACTAAACATATTGACATTCGTCATCATTTCATACGGGATTGTGCTGAGAAGAAACTGATTTAGGTCGAAAAGGTCGATACGCTAGAAAATTTCACTGATTTATTTACAAAAGCGTTTGATAAATCCAGATTTCAAAACCTAATTGAGCTGAACGGGATGATCAATCCCGAGTAACCATGTTTTTATTGTGTTTATTAAAAAAAAAAAAAAAAAAAAAAACGTCACTATTGCTTAAAATTAGTCGGTTACCTCAGTTTGATGGACATATCCTCGGATATGTTTTGGTCCTTATTTCTACTTGTAGTGAATGAGGATCGCCATTAACCAGACGACTGAAAGTGACCGGGGCGGTTATGATGTGTTTTCCTTCTGTCACTGAAAATTAGTCGGTCATACTTAGTTAGAAGGACACATACTTGTATGTGGTCGGTCCAGTTGATCCATTGGATCTACAGGATTGCCGTTTACCTGAAGACTTTGACGTGATCGGGGCGATTGAAGTCAAAATTTTTTATGGGAAATGAAATTACTTTTCAAGTCTGTTACTTCGTAAGAAGTTCGTTAGCTATGTTAAACGGAAAATTGATCTAACCTTGGAAAATGATATATATACTGATTGTGTGTGCTTAACTAGTGAAGTTATTAGGCTTAAAAGGCTTTAGGACAATCATTGTATGTCATGGTAACTTTTTATGGTGCGTAAAAGTGGATGTGATACAAACTAATTTTACTTGATTTTACGTGGAAACTCCTTAAGAGTTTTGCGTGTCTTCATATATATCTTTTCGAATGATAGGCAGAAAAGCGATTACCCAGTCATACACGAGCCCATGTGTGTTCTGATTCCAGTGAAGAAAGCATTTCAAGACACTGCAGTGATCCAGATTCGGGACTTGCAGTTGTTTATTACTCCGAAGTCTATAAGTATGTTTGTTGAAAAAAAAAATATATATATATATATATATATATATATATATATTTGAAGTTAATGTAACATATTAGTGATCATAAAATCAAGACTTCTCTATCTTAGAGTAAGAAGAAGAACGGGAACCAGAAGAAGAGTACATTCCTGTTTCATCAGACACTATGGGTCGAAGTCAATTCGGGGTGACTTGGGGAAAGCCAAATACGCTTTGAGGATAGATAGGAGGCATCAATATTTCTGAGTTGTTGCCCACTTAAATTTTAAGGATTAATTGAACCAAACTCGTATCACAGAAACAATGAAAACCACTTTAAGTTATACCTGCTTACAACCTGTCTCTATATGTCATAATACAGCTAAACATGGATCTATGTGACAGTCACGTAGTTAGTATGATTCCTGTTCGGATCTTTTCTAAAACGTAGCAGTCCCTATCGAGACTGAAATTTGATCCCTTATACTTTATATTTTTTACGTTTTTGTACTTAGATAGTTTTATGATTGTTTATCTGGTTACTTAGAATTGATCATGTTGTTTATTTCTTAAAGGACAATTTTTAACTTAAAGGACAAATGTTAAAATCTTAAGGGTTAATTTTTGAAATTTTAGGCGATGTTGTTGAATAGGCGAAGTTGTGAATAACTTCGCCTAGGCGAAGTTATCCGTAACTTCGCTTGTATATCAGAGCCTCTATATAAAGGATTTTAAGGATTGAAACTGTTCATCTGATATCCAGCGAACTTATCCGAATTTTCCTGCGAAGATATACTGTTTTCCGGCGAACTTGATTTGTTTCCGTTTCGATCCTTTTTCTCATTTTCATTCTTAGATTCAAGGTGTGTGTTATCAATTAACCGTATATCCTAAGACAGTGGTGCTTTTCATAGGTTGTTTTGAACGGTTTCGTGACCTCGGTCCGGTGACCTTTCAAAACCGAGATTTACAAGCTTGTATTACGTGTTCATGGACAAACTGTTCGTCCACATAACCTTAATACCAAGTGTTTTTGAGTTCTTCATCGTCAAAACCTTTGCCGAAACATCGGATTCCGACTGTTAGAATCTTAACAGCCGCCGATTCAGTTCAGGCGAAGTTAGGGTTTCGGCGAAGTTATCCTCAACTTCGCCTGACGATTAATTTCGCCTGAGGCGAAGTTATCCGCAACTTCGCCTAAGGCTTAAGTTCGCCTAACCCTTATCTTCGCCTGAGGCGATGTTGTGAAGAGGCGAAGTTATCATTAACTTCGCCCAGACCATTTTACTTAAAACTAATTAGACGAACTTAAAGATGAAGCGAAGTTGTTCCCAACTTCGCCTCACTTATAACTTCGCCTATACAGGTTTGACCACAACTTCGCTACTGGTAATCAAGCGAACTTGTGTACAACTTAAACGTTTATCTAACTTGGTTCGTTTTGTGCAGATATGGCTGCTGTTGGAGGTGCAGGAGGTGCAGGTGATGACGGTGATGATCATAGACAGTTCTTCCCGGCGCATAACCAGTTCATTACACTTGACCCAGATGCAAAGGGCGTGGAGGACTATCGGGAGATAATTACTTTTCTCCTGCGCTTAAGGATATATCATGCAATAACCACTACCCTGCCTATTTCCCTACCGAATATTGAAGACTTTTGGGAAACGGTAGAGTACGATTGCCGGGTTGAGCCCCCGGTTATGCGAGCCACCGTAAATGGTCAAGCTGTTCAGTTTTCTTCTGAACAAATACGGGTGGCGTTGCAGTTTGGTGAAGAGACGAGGGATGACCCAACGGAGTTTGTTGCGCCATTCCGTGATGGGGCGTTCCTCAGGATGGGATATTCTGGTCTCTTAGGAGACACACAACGGCGGAAGGGATTTCTTTTAGATCAGTGGCGCTTCCTTATGCACGTCATGATCGTATGTATGTCAGGACGGAAGGCAGGCACTGATGGAATGGGTGCGACAATGCAGTCTGCTATGACTGCGTTGACATATAATAAAAGATATTCTTTCAGCCAGATGATCTTTTACGAGATCGATCGGCAACGAAGGGCTGTGGCGCGTGAGCGGTTTACTATGTATCCTCGATTCCTACAGATGATTTTCAATCATGTGGCTCCGACGCTGCCTCAACGACGCCCTATTCGATACGTGGAAAGTGTGACAAAGCGTATCTTTGCACAGTGTCGCACGTCCAGCGCACGAAGCAAGCCTGAGCTGCGTCCCAGGCATACTCCGCTCTTTGGGTACCTTATCAACCCGGAGTATGTGCCTGCGGCAGGGGACGAGTTCAGAGACCCAAGACCACAACAGGCGGCAGCACCCCAGGCTGTATCAGCTGCGCCTGCTGTATCTGCTGTTGTGTCAGCTGCAGATATTGATCTTGATGACATGTTGGGAGGCCATGGAATGTTTGATATGGACAGAGTTGATCCACAAGAGAATATTCAAGTCTCGGGTCCACAGGCAGATTTTGATGATGTGATGGAAGAGGCTAGAAGGATGATGGTTACGCATGAGAGAACGATTGGTAAACAAAAGCGAATTGTTGATGACGACGACGAGGAAGATGATGAAGAAGAAGCTGTACAGTTGGTGAGAAAACGTTCACGAAGAGAAACGACAGGTATGGGTGTAGGAGCTGGAGACACTTCACGGTTGGTACGCTTTGCTCCACCTGCCCTATCTGGTATGTCTTTTGTTCCTACCTCTGTGCAGGTATCGACTACAAGCGCTACGGTTGTTCCCGTAGTGGCTACATCGTCGGCTGACATTCCATCGACCACAGCCGTCCAGACGTCAACTCCAGCAATTGTGTCTCTACCACCTCAAACGCATACTTCATCGGTGGTAGTAGCACGGTTTGTCGAGTCTACGGTCACCACTACTGCAAGGTTATCGGGTACGGTACCACCTGCGGACACGCCCAGTTCTGACTCGGAACGTATAGCTTCACTAGAGCGGATTGTAGCTGAGCAGTCCAAGACTATACAAAGCCTAGTGGAAGCAAATCAACTGCAGGCATCCCTCCTGGCTGAGTACGGGAAAATAATAGATGCCTTGAAAGTGTTTTTGGCATCTCAGGGGGAGATGAGCTGTAGAGGAGATGAACTGAGGACCAAAAGAAGAGAAGACCGAGACGATGATCCCAATGCACCGGAAGGTGCAGGTGGTGAGTTGCCAAGAACTACTATAGCTCTTGGGGCTTCCACAGCTGAGGGGGAGTCTGCAGCTGGTGATGATGTGGTTGTGGTTGGTGATGATGATGTTGAAGATGTTGATGATATGATTGATGCACTGAAAGAGATAGACGAGATGTTAGAGGATGATGAGTTGATGAATGAAGATGATGTTCTGCCAATCGATGAGATTGAAAAGATTGGTGCAGAAATTGTGGTAGAGAATGTGATAGAAGAATGGGAGATTGTTGAAGAAAATGTAGAGCATGAGATCCCTGTGGTTGAACAGTCGACTATATGTGAAGATGCTGCAGTTGACAACACTGAGTGGGAAGATCAACCAAAATGGAAGGAAGGCTGCGCTCAGTGGTTTGTAAAGACAAAGAAGCCAGCAGTACCTACGATGTTCAAAAAGTCGTATAATATAAAGGGATATGCAGAATCAAAGAAGGGAATCATATGCTGGTTGTACGATGAAGAGTTGAAGTTATTTGTGATCAAACGGTACGACGGCATTCAGTACTTCAAGAAGATGTTGAGATCCCTGAATACCTTACCGGAGTGTGAGGTGAAAGACTTAGCAAGACTGGGGCTGATAAACAGAAGCAATGATAACATGGCAAGAGTAATTGGGAAAATTGTTTGGAAGGAGGCCATTAAAGATAAAAAGTTTGAACTTCTGAAGCCTCAGAAAGGGAAGTTAGTAGAAGATAAAGATAGAGGGATGCGGGCAGACGGCAAACCATGGATGGTTATGAAGTATAAACCAGTCCGTCATTTAAAAGAAGTGCCGATGAAGGTGATGCCCAAGAACGTCTTGAAAGACTTGAAGTGGTGGTACGTGGATTGTAAAACTGCTGAAGCGGTCATGGAGGATGAAGATGAGCAAGAGATCATGAGAGTGTATGATCCTATGCACTTGGTCAATCTGTCTCAAGCTGACTTGCAGGTACTACACGCTAAGAAGATTTTCTACATTCCTGCTTGGAAAGAGGAAGCTAAGAAGTACCAGAAGTTGGTTTCTGTATGTGTCAGACAGGGAGTGCATGCTTGAAGAGATGAAGAGAGAAGACGAAAGATTACAAGACTCAAGCTTTGAAGATCAAGATATGAAGCTACTGCCAAGGGGGAGTCTGTTGGTACATAAATGTCAGTAGTTCATAGTCTAGCGTTTGTAATCGAGTCTGTAATGTAATTATGTTTAAGTTTATGTTTATGTATGTAAGCGATGTTATCAACAAGTTCGCTTAGGCGAACTTGTTGAACAAGCGAAGTTGTTGACAAGTTCGCCTAGGCGAACTTGTTCAACGAGCGAAGTTACTGACAACTTCGCCTGAGGCGAAGTTGTCGTGTATTTAAGTAACCTACGGGCTTACGTGAAATTAGTTGGTCAGTTAGTGTTTTGTTTATTCACGTGTAATCCAGTAGTTCAGTAAACGTGTCGAGAGTCTGTAATAGACGTGTTTCAGGTTATAATACATAACGTATTCGTTTGTATCGCGTGTGTTTGTTATTAGTATTCTACGCTCGTATCTACCCACGCAGGGATTCCGCACCTGCGTAGATAGCGATATCCCGTGTAAGATCCGTCCGGGAACCTACAAGAGTCGTTCAAGGTGATCTTTGAAAGCTACTTTCCTGGCATTTATATAACCACCAATGCAATGGATGCATTCATTGAACTAATTAACTATGAAGAAAAGAAAAAATATGCAGCATCACCGTTCAGATTCTTTGCTTCAAGCACAGTGCTGGTACAAATGAATCTACTTTCTTTGTACTATTATAAAACGCTCAATAAACGCTTTAATCATCTGCATTTTAATTATTATACAGACAAGTGACAATTATGTTGAGTCAAGGGGTTACACAGACAAAGAAAGACTAGATGTGTTTTCAAACAACATCGAAAAACAAATGGCAATTTTTGTAATTCTATCACTCAAGGAGGTTGCTATAGTGCTCGTGCCAATTCTACAACACGATCATTTCTTTGTGGTTACCTTGAATCTTCAAACATGAGTGATATAATTACTTGACAACAGTGCAAATCAAGAAATACCAGCTGATGCAAAGTTTAAAAGCTTAGAAGACAAATCAAAAGCAATTAGAGAGAATTTTGAAGAAGATACGGAAAGACTCCTGATATACTGGTAAACATATATACCTTTAACCCAAAAAACATACATACCTGTTATAAAAATTGTCAAAATACTTAAATTGCTTTCTATTTTGTTTAGAGAAACGTCTTTTGCATGTATCTTAAGACAATCAAACACCCCCATTACTCAGCAAATCCAAATAGCAACAATCAATAGAGTGAAGATGGGATGGAGAACAAAAAATAATGGAATAGATTGCGGTATTTTTGCTGTGAGACACATGGAGAAATATGATGGGAAGAGACCATGGGTGTGTAATTTTTGCAAGGAAGGCCGTAAACAACAAAAGCAGCTAAAAAGGTTGAGGGCAAAGTATTTGTGCAAAATCCTCCTTTCGGATGTAAACCAACACAGAAATACTCTTATCAAGAAAGCACATGTATTCCATGAAAATAACAACACTGTTTTAACCGGAGAAGAGTTGATTGCTGAACTTAAGAAAAGGCAACAACAAATTTGAATGATTTCAAAACTGACTGCTATGTACTTTAAGATACTTGTTAGATGTTATGATATAGACTTATGGAGATCTCTAGTATTATGTTACCACTTTGTAATGTAAGTTAATAGTTTACATGTTGAATCCATGTTTTAACACTAACATACGAATTTTATTATTACCAAAACAAACATAAAAACACACCATCACTACATCATAAACACTCATGAAACACCATCACATACTAATCTCTAAATGACATAAGAAACTTCAACTTCAATTCCATTGAGCAATTCAGTTCAAGAATTGCCTTGCCCAAAAGTTTTAATTGGTCAAGCTCTCTCTGTCCTACATCAACCATAAACAAAACAACAAGATCTCGGATAGTACTAGCGGGCATTCGAGTAAGAACTTTTGCAATGACATCCCTAGGATCCAAGTTGTTGCTAGTCTTTACAAATTCTTCAGTAAGAGTTTCCCAACAAGCTTTATCTGCCTCGATTTGATTCTCAATTTGCCTCCTGAGGACATCCTTGTAGGGTGTGGATGATGACGGTGAATCCATTATTAACTGAAAAAAATAATTTAAAATTATGTAGGTACATGAGTTTTACAAATGTGGTGTAGGTATATATAACCAAAAGGCTCACGGACCAAACAGTTAATATGTAAGCAAAATTATTAAACGCTTATAGTACGCTCACAAATTAAAAAGGAAAAGACACTTTTAAAGTACACTAACGGACGAATAGTAACTTTGTAATAAAAAAACAAAAGGGTGTCCCACGCTTGGGAAATGCTCACACTTGTCTCATGTGTTTTTTTAAACTAAAGATTAATTACATTTATATCACCTGTCAAAATTGGTAACAATATTTCTATATTATACACTTGTTAAAATTAATTTGGGAAATTAATTACACTTATACCTACTCACCTATCAAAAATCTTGGAAAAATATTTATGTAATGATAGCCTACATTAAAGTTAATTAAAATAAAAAAAACTACATCTCACGCTTGTAGTACGCTTTAAATAAGCTATATCTTACGACTACAAATCAAACTTAACTACATTAAATTACTGTCTCAACTACCGAAAATTAAATTTTAGGTCTATATATTGTAACATCTATTTTGTTATTCACTCACACTAAACATTTCATAAAAAATAATAAAAATGTATTCTTGTGACAAAACCGTGAAGAACATTGTGAAAGTAAGGATGTCTCTTGAAAAAAAGAAAGAAGACACTTTGTTGAAGACAATAGAAGAGATTAGGGCTAGACTCACATATGAAAAATAAAAGACCCTCGACTCATGTAAACTCATGTTGATGGAACCAGACACTGAGTTTAAGGCAAAGGCTGTTGATTATCTGAAACAACAGTCTGCATGCTACGACTCAGTGTGTGGGACTCTGGTTGACACCGTAACTACGGTGTCAACCAACATAAGTTTTAACGAGCTGGGGTCGGAGATTGTGGACAAGGCGGAGTGATGGTGATGTTAGCTTTGTTCGTCTTGGGTTTTTTGGGATGTATTGTAATGGTACTTTTTGTATGGCATCTTTTGATGAATGGTAAATATGGATTATCTTAAAATGCTTTCTTAACATGTTTTATGGATCATCTAATGGCTATCTCTTTCTTTGTTAAAAACGCTTGTGATTAGGTTAAAATATGTTATACATTTGTTCAAACGAGTCTATTATGCTTGTAACACGTTAATGTACAAAAACATATATAAATATCCTAATACGCTAGTAACACGCTTATCCCCTTTAATTTAAATTAAAAACTATGCCAATAATCTATTGGTTGTTAATTAAAATGGAGGCAAAACTCAAAAAGCTCCAAATTGGCTCCAAATATTCAAAAACTCCAAATTATTTAACACTCCAAATTGGCTCCAAATTAATAAAAAACTTTTCCACTCCATAAACCGTACAACACTGAAGGCTACTCCAGAAAAAACAATCAAAGATGAAGCTTATAGATCAAACAATCGAAGAAGAACATGTTTTATACTCCGATGAGAAAGCCAACGACGACGACGCTCAATCAGACGACACTGAAGGCTACTCCAGCGAGGAAGCCGACGACGACGCTGAAGGAGATGATGATATAGCGACGATGGCTATCGAACCAATCAACAGTCTGGCTCCTACGGAAAAACCTACAAGGGGGTTGACGAGGTTACCTAAGCTACGTACCAATTATGCAAACTCTGGTGGTGTCAGACTGGTAGTGGAGTTTGATAATCTGGGTAGGTTCACTGGCCAAAACAGATCAAAGTTTGCAAGTTTCTTATGGGATGTTGTAAGGGAAATAGTTGGCTTGAGACATTTAAGTTGGAGGGAGGTCACAAAGGAGCTTAGAGATAAACTATGGGAACAAATAATGGTTATTCGGTTATTTTTATTTGTGCATTTTATATATGTTTGATGCAGAAATATTTTGAAAAGTAATTTACCTTTATAGTATTATATTATGCAGAAATATTTTGAGATTGAGGCGTGTCACAGACCTTCTATGATGAATCGGCTCGGACACCTTCTTCGGAATTTCCGAAGAAAAATGTATACCAAATACATTATGCCGAACATCGGTAAACCTCTGAAGCTGAAGGCGATACCCAAGGGACACAGGACGATGATCAGGCAAGAAGATTGGGATCACTTCGTTGAGTACACACTATCAGAGAAGTTTCAGGTTTAAATCCTCTATACTATCAGAGAAGTTTATGTTTTTTTTTTAAATATAATTAAATGTGTGGCTGAAGAAACACTCGGCTTCAACAAAGGGAGCTCGATCAAACAATGTTTTTTATCATCACATGGGACGAGGGATTATACCTACCTTCGAGAGAAACTGGTAATCACCTCACTCTCTAGTTCAATGATTTGTTTGTTATGTGTCTAATGCATGACCGTCAGCTGCTTTCTCTTGAATATCTTACAAGGTCAAAAAGAAGGAACTTGCACCGGATGAGATCCCCGGACGTGCATTAATGTGGATGAAAGCAAGGGAGGACAAAGATGGTGCATACAAGAATGATGTTGTTGAAGGCGTGACAATCAAATTAGTATGTTTTAGTATTAAACTTTTTAAATCATGTTAAAGTCAATTCATTGCCACACACACAACCTTATATTGGCGTCAAACAAACTTGAGTCTGTCTAACTTGTCTCAACACTTGATGTGGATACATAAGCATGTTACAAGAGTAATAGACTTTGATTCTTGTACATAAGCGTGTTACTAGCGTATTAGAATATTTATATATGTTTTTGTACATAATCGTGTTACAAGCGTAATAGACTCGTTTGAACAAATATATAACATATTTTAACCTAATCGTTTACAAAGTGTTTATTTACTTACAGTAGTTCATGAAATCTGACGTTTTATGCTTGTAAGAAATCGGCAGTTTGACATTTGTTTTCTTGCAGGTTCAGCATGAGGAGCAGATCGCCTCCGGAGCCCTGACACTTGAACCGTGCACAAATGCCGTCACCTTAGTGCTTGGAAAAGAGAAAGGTGGGTTTTTAAAAGGGATTGGGTACAGACTGACAACAGGTAAATATTGGGGTGTGAGTCGGGTAAAAGGCTCGTTTAAGAAACGGATTGCCCAACTTGAGTATGAGGCGATGCAGAGAGATGAACTGGTGAACAAGTTGACGTCTCTACTTGAATCCACGAATGCTATGATAGCAAGCCGTGAGAAGGAACAGTTAGCATTTGAGGCCAGGTTTAGACTTCTCGAAGGAATGTTGCCGCAAATGTCGGCAAGTCAAGTAAGTGACGTATGTTACATATAAACATATTAATTAATGCATTCAACATACATAATTGGCACTGTTTTTGTCATAATTCGTAGGTAAATCATGTTCCCAATCAGGTTGGTTCTAACCAAAGTACTAGTGTTGTGGGGCAAAATAAAATGCCAGCACCAGTAAGTATCTGACAGTTTCTTTGTTTATTACAACTTTCCATGTGATTTTTCATTTTCCATAACCTAATAAATTGATTTGTAGGCCATTTCTGTGGGAAACATTTTTACCTCAGGTGAGGCTGTGCAACAAGAATTCGCTCATCAGGTAAGCATTTGACAGTTTGATTGATTTTTTTTAATAATTAACTTTCCATGTGTGCTGATTTTGCATAAGTTAATTGTAGGCCAAGTCTGTGGATAAAATAGTTGTCCAAATGGTACTCGCTCCTCAGATCGCGACATCAGTAAGTATTTTACAATTTCGGTACTTTGTATAATTCGTTTTCAATGTGAGTGTGCTCATTTTCTATTACCGAATTGCAGGCCAAGTCTGTGGACAAAAATGTTGACCAAACGGTAGTCGATCCCCATAGCGCGACATCAGTTTGTATTTGGCAATTTCAGTTTTTGTATTTTATAACCTAATAAGTCTAACAATTCCAATTTCTTTTATATTACGAATGAAGCCTGTAGAGAACAATGTTAACCAAACGTTAACACAACTACACCACACTCCGGATAGTAACGGCTCGAAAAAACCAACAGTACTTGACAGTTTCATATTTTTTGTTCCGAGTTTTCCCTTTAATTGTTGATTGATTTCCATCCATAAGTTGATTCATTGAATGGTTTTTAGGTGAAATGGAGAAGCCATAAAAGAAAAGTTGACGTATCAACGGATGAAGCTCCCCCACCTCCTGAAATAAAGGTATGTACTGCGCGAAACATTGTTAATTTCCCACCAACATGGCATATCCATGGGTATGTACTTATATATTGACTTCAACTAAGCCATCTTAATTTCTCATGCTTGTTTATAGGTGTATGAGTGTCGTTTGTGTCTGAATGACAAGCGTAACAAGGTGGCACATGGTAGCGTTCATTGGTCACCGGTTCCACAACAGTTGCATGGAAAAGCAATCCCGGAGGGTTGCTATAAAGTTAGTATTGATGAAGCCATAAAGGAACAAGCAATTATTCCTTGTGAGACAGGTGACATTATGACTGTTGGTGACGCAACTAGTACTTTTGTTACTTGGCCAGAACACCTAATCTTATGTGACCAGGAGGTTTGTTCCCTTTTAACTTTAAACCTATATGAAAATTTAACCGAACAAATATCTATGTTCATTTTCATTTATTTTAAAAAATGAACACTTGTGTTAGTTTATGTTCGTTTGTTTATAAACTAAACTAACATAATTCAACAAAGATAAACGAACATAAACGAACTTACGCTCATGAACATAAATGAACGAACGAAACATGTGTTCATGTTCGTTCGTTTAATTAAACGAACACAAATTTTGTGTTCGTGTTCGTTCGTTTATTAAATAAACAAACATAAACGAACTTCCCGCCGAACGGTTCACGAACAGTTCAACGAACGTTCGGTTCGTTTGCAGGCCTACTATTTTGTTCTATTCAATTACAAAATATCACAAGAGATCATATCTTTTGTGACAATGAGGTTTGTTCCTATTTTGTTCTATTCAATTACAAAATATGACATTAATTATACATATTTGTTTTTCATATTCTGTTGTTCCAGCTACAACCACTCTCATCCTCAAAAAAACCAGACAGAGCTGGCAAGAAGCCAAAGGCAAAGTACACAATGATTGACAGGGTGACCAAACAGAAGACAAGGAGCAGTGCCAAGAAAACCGACGCCTTAGCTAGTATATAGGTAGTCGTTATTTTGTATTTTGTAAGATATTTTGCATATATCTTACAAAAAGATGTAAACATTTGCTTAAGTGAGTATTATTGTTAATATAATTTATTTCTAATTTTGTTTTGTCATGCTTGCTTACAACTGTTTTATATTACTGCACAAAAAATAAAAATAATTATATATTGCCTAATTACACACTATTTGGCCACATGAAACACATTAAATAGGTGTGGCCAAAAGTAAGACAATAGTCACACCTCAAATTACAAAAATTAGAGTCTATAAATGACCATTAGTCACAACAAAAACATTGTTGTGTGACGAAATGGTAGCAAAGTTGATGGAGATAACAAATTATGTGTGGCTAAAAGTGTAACATAGCTACACAGAAAACTCGTGATTTTATATATCACCATTACCCACACCATGCTTGCTTCGTTTTTTGTGTGTGTGATGGAATCATATAAAACGTCATATAAAAAAATCACCAAGTGTGACCAAATGGCATAAAATAACCACACTAGCCATTGGCCACACTTTCATCACTTGGTTTTTGTTTGTGTGGCGGAACGAGATCAAACGTCATTGGAAAAATCACTATGTGTGACCAAAAGTATGATAATAGCCACACTTTATATTACAAAAGCATTATGTGTGACAAACGGTAAGACAATGGTCACACCACAAACTACAAAAGAGTGTTTGAGTGGCAACTTCACATTTTTAGCCACATTGACAATAACCTCCAGTGTCTATATGATATGATTGGTTACACAATACATCACTATGTGTGACAAAAAGTTTGACAATAGCCACACTTTTAATTAGGAAAAGCATTATGTGTGACAAACGGTAAGACAATGGCCACACCACAAACTACAAAAGAGTGTTTGACTAGCAAGTTCACATTTTTAGCCACATTGACAATAACCTCCAGTGTCCATATAATATGATTAGCCACACAATACCTCACTATGCGTGACGAAAATTTTGACAATAGTCACACTTTAAATTACGAAATACATTATGTGTGACAAACGGTAAGACAATAGCCACACTATGATCTACAAAGAAGTGTTTGAGTAGCAAGTAAACATTTTTAGCCACTTTTAATGTAATATCCAGTGTCTATATAATATAATTAGCCACGCTATTATTAAATTTAAGTGACCAGTGCTTTGCTATATCCACACGGTATAGGTCACAATGCACGCTTAACACAACCCTATTGGCCACATTATTATAAAATTCATGTGGCTGAAACATGAATTCATGTGGCTCTATACGTGCAATGACCACTCATAGTAAATTGTCATGTGGCCATTTTCTACCGTTTACCCACACTTATTGGAGAGGCTTCTTTATGGCCAGCAACTAATGCATGTACCCTTTAGCCACACTTATAACCACATAAGGCCACTAAAAACTGTGTGTGGTCATATCATACCCACAGTGTCGCGACCGTTGGTCACATATGACCTGAACAAAATGTGTGTGGCTAAAGGCCTACGGCCACACTTTTTCATGTGACCGAAGGTCAATTTTCACGTAGTGTATATATAAACCGTATTTACTATTATTATTTTATCAAAATAATAATTAGTAACATGCTTGTTAGAAGAATTAAAACTTCACAAAGGTTTCTCTATAGGTTTATAAAACCCCACATTTTCTAGTGCTCATTAGAAAAATAAATGTCTAAAACTTATTATTCATCAAAACAATAATTCTAACACGTCTGTTAGAATATTAGACAAAATATAGCCATATTATTATACAAAATAATAATTTGTAATAACCATGCTAGAGTGACCCGGGTTCGAATAAACCATTTTGAAACTTTTGGTTTATCTAACACATATGTTAGACAAATTAACGTTTGTGAAAACCCCATTTATAAGAGAATCATTTCCGACCAGTGTGCTAGGAAACGGACCTTATTATTTTACACAATATTGGTTTCTCTTATAGACGTCATAGCCTTCTGGTTATATAAACTTCATCCAACAAGCAGTTAGATGACTTAACGTTTACAACAAACGTTATAAATTATTTAACAAAATAATTGTTTCTAACACTCATGTTAAGAAACGTGTCGTTTAGTCCATAATATTTTATAATCAATTTGTAACCCGCATGTTAGGAGATGAAACGTTTACAAAAACATTTGATTAAAAATTAAACCCGATCTAACGCACGTTAGAGTATTCACATTTACACGAACGAGTACTAAAAACCACTTAAAATCGTTTTAAAATGTACGTTTTTTCATGAACCATTTCTAATTGATTTTAGACATAAACGATCCCAAAATTGGTTTAACTATTAAACCCCACGGCTTTACAAAAACTATTTCTAACACGATAATCGTTTCCAAACGATTGAATCAAATTATGTATCACGGTATTAGGATTATATATTATACTTCAATCAAAAATCCTTACTCATTTGTACTACACAAAACCTTTCCCAAAAATATTAAAAAAAATCCAATTAATGATTTTAAACTTTCGTGAACCCAATATCCTTTATAAAGGTTTTAAGATTGTCACAACAATCTTGCGAAAGTTTAAAATCTATTTTAAGATTGTAGGATGTGGGTCACGATTTTATAAATAATATTAATAAAACAAATAAATAATCCCTTTATTCAATTTGGGAAATTATAGTAAATATACCGTATACAAATCTAAACGAGAATAACAACAAATATAACATATATATACATAACTTGATTCATACCGAGGAAACATGTGCTACTATAGTGAATTCATCAATCGAGCCGGAGTGGAATTGATCATTGTGTTGATACCGCACCGGAGCCGCGTTGACAGAGACCTACCGAGACATGAGCATCACCTCCTAGTCGTGTCTTCTTATGTGGTCATTCTCTTGGTGAACCTATCTTGATCCACCATTCATATTTTCGTAGCTGCAAGATTGGACAAACTGTGGTCCCCGGTTGTGGATGAGGATTTCTGTTCAACAGAGGTCCCTTAAAATAGATTCCGGGCTACCTCTGCGAGCCCATCTGTATCCCACGGTACAACAGCCGAAGCAGTATGTACTGCCGGGATTACCCTAGCACCTGATCTGTATTTGTAACGAGAGATCGAGATCGAAAGAGAGTTGGAACTGAGAACATGTATCATCGGCAGGTAGCCGTTTGGTTTCATGTGTATGGTAACGAGCTGGTTAGACTGTGTGTGCATTCGGGTCGTGAGTGATCTAGTTTTTCGGTGTTTCGGTGTGTCAAAAATGTTGTGACATTCGTCAATTTCGTTTCGAAGCCCCTTAATTTAATATTTTATACGAGATGAAATCTTTAGATCGTAATTCAAAATAATTTATATGATAAATGTTATTTTGACATTAAGTTCTTTAGTCAAGAATTATTGGTAAAAGTTAAGATTAGAATGCAATTAATTGATTTTATTACTTTACGTTTTTAATAGAGTAGACTTCGAAATATAGAGTAAATCTAAAATCAATTAAAATATATTGCAATGTCAACTTTCTTCTTTCTTTCCGATAAAAAAAGAAAGAAAAAAAAGTTTATAAAGTCTCCCAAATTTACTCCCCCAATATCTTTAGTTATTAATATGAACCTCCATTCCCACCGTCATAAAACATAGAAGATTTCATGGCAAAAAAAAATGGGTCATGATATTCATACACCCTTTGTAGAAACTCACACACCCCATATACAATCGTATGGGAGCTATATGATCGTATGGAATAAAAGTACAATAAAGTACATCTGCAGGCGCAGTGTACGGGAGTCATACGATAGTATGACTCCCATACGATCGTATGGAAACATAAAAAAAACAAAAATTGATTGAGTTAGCCGTGTATATATGATACAATATCCCGTACGTACTTACCCTAGTTATACATTATAAAAGTTTAAGCCTTTTAAAGTTATAATTTCTTAAAAACGTTATACCCAAAGTTCCGAATAATAAACGGGTAGTTAACACATGCATCTACCCAAAGCTATACTCTTACTCAAAACTCACATGTCCAAAAAAAAAGATTGTATAGTTGCTAGTTTAAAAAACTCACAAACCCAAAGTTATGCAGATTGTTAAAAAAAGTTATATGATCGTGTAGTGTCTATACTATCGTATGGAATGTTCCTGGACAGCAGACAAATGCTGCGTGAATCTGACAAAAGCTGTAGTCTTATACGATCGTATAAGAGCCATACGATCGTATGGATTCCAAGGGTGTGTGAATAAGTCAAAGGGTGTGTGGTAACCGGAGAAAAAAAAAAGAACACGCATAATCACTTAACTACTCAGTTCATTGCCGCCATGAATTTCAACGACTATTCGTGTTCGGCAAACTCGCCTCCTAGTTCTGGAACTAGTCTCGTGTCTCTCTACATGTCATGATGATTCCAACAATATTGACCGATCATTCCTATTCCTATTCGTTCAATCAGGTAACTTGAAGCGATACTTAATTATTCCTAATATTTGTGGACATGTTTACATATTAGTCAGAAATTTAATTTTGAATGGTTGGTCAACATTGATAAGTGCATAAAACTCAAGAAGAAAATGAACAGTGAGTTTTGCTTTACAAACAAATTAATATACCATCATAAAGTTTTAGCCACTTATTTTATTTTATCATACGGTTTCTTTTCTTTGCTTTTTTTTATTATAAGATTTTAAAGGCATGTTCATTTTCATATAATCTCCCGTGAATTAGGAAACCAAAGTATTTTGTTTCTTTTGGGGTTTATAAGAATTAGATAGTTTATATGTAACTGATAAACATTGTTATTAAGCCACAAATTTCAACAGAAAAAGGTTATAAATTATGGTTTTAAACACAACGTTTTAAACTTCTAATATATTCACTCGAATGACAAAAGCGAATTAGATTCTAAACTGAAATAATAATCGTAGGTTCTTCCTCAGCATATATTCCCCGTGCAAGGATTCTTTTCATCGGCTTTACTACGCTTCTATTAAGCCCCCATGTTTCCACTACACTCAAATTCTAAGAGTAGTCTATCGCCTTTTTATCGAGATAAGTTTTCATAACCCCTTTTTATTTTTACACGTTTGAGGTGTAGCACATTACACATTTTTATTTTTTATTTTCATGTTTCATGTTGTCAACCAAAATTCACATATATGTCTCGTATGTATTTGTTTCATATCATAATGCTTGTAAATTATGTGATTACGTGCTAGCTGTTTACTGTTTTTTGTTAGTGGAAGTGACTCGTACGCATACACATCCTCATAGCGGGACGGTCCGACGGGACGTACCTGCGCCGCCAAATTCTTCAACTTATGTTGGAATACTTGGTGGTCTCATCTAATACTCTTAGTTGGTTGGCAAACAGGGGTTCCCTAGTAGATTTGGCTTATGTCAAGCGAACAAGAATATGATGTATTTATTTTATTTTATTTTATGCTTGAGACGTTACGTCTTGACATGTGAATTTTCTACTTTTAATATTATATACATATGCAAAATTTTATGAATTCTCACCAACATTATTGTTGACAAAATATATTATTTTAAACGCGCTGCAGGTTGAAGTTTAATTTGAGGATTGAAGACTAGATAGTTGGACTATTAGGTTATTATAAACATATCATAATGAAACTCAAAGTTATTATATTGTTATATGATTAATGCCAAATTGTGTATTTGTGATTTAATGAAATAAAGTAGTTATATTTGTCATTTTAATAGTGTCATGAGTTTGTGAGCAATCTGTACGTACCGTCCCGACATATTCCGCCACAGCATATTACGCCCAAGGTCGGGGTGTTACAAATGCTCACCCGACCTTTCTATATATAGTGGGTTACGTGATGAGTCACCATGACACGTTACGGCATGTGGTGCGCATACCACCAAGAGATGACACCCTAGCATGCTGACTCACCTTCACACATGACAAACGGCGGCACGTGGAGGAGGACACGTGGCTGGTGACTCGCCTATTTTAACGACACTTGTCACACTCACACACATGGCGCTGCCACACGGCGACACTTGTTACATGACCCGGTCGAACCACGCAAAAATACTAAGGCAGTTCTCAAGTGTTCTACCAATATGGGACAAACTCATTTCCCTTTTTACCAATGTTCTAGTTCTCAACTACAAACTTTATAGTATCGATATCGCATTCATCTCTACTCTTTGGAAACATTAATAATTTATTTATTAGTAACATATATTAATAAATATTATTTGTCCAAAACTTTTCAATAAATAAAAGATTAAAAACTAAAAAAGAAATAAAAGACTAAATTTAAAATATGATAACTGATAGGCAATGGAGACGTGGAACTATAAGCCTCATGAAGTTGTGACCTTAGCCACCTTTGTTTTTAGACAAAATGGCAAAAGACGTCCTTTATGTTTGCATGGTTTTTTAATGGACGTCATTTGGCAAACTTATTGACAGAAAACATCCTTTATGTTTAAAAAACGTTGCACAGTTCGTCCTTTTCACTAACGAGGGTTAGTTTTTCTCGTTAAATCCAGTCATGTGCACCTCATGTGAGAGCAATTTAGTCTTTTTACCCCCTCATAGTTATTTGTGTAATTGACTTGAAATTTTGGGCTTTAAATAAATAAAAGGTTTTTTTTCTTTTTAACCATCATCTTCTTCTCCAAATAATCATAAAACCCACCATCTAAACACCACCCATCATCATCTTTTTTATTAGACAAAATGGCAAAAGACGTCCTTTATGTTTGCACGGTTTTTCAATTAACGTCCATTGACAAACTTAATGACAGAAAACATCCTTTATGTTCAAAAAACGTTGCACGGTTCGTCCTTTTCACTAACGAAGGTTAGTTTTTCTCGTTAAATCTAGTCATGTGCACCTCATGTGAGGACAATTTAGTCTTTTTACCCCCCATGGGTTATTTCTGTAATTGACTTAAAATTTTGGGCTTTAAATAAATAAAAGTTTTTTTTTTCTTTTTAATCATCATCTTTTTCCCCAAATAATCATAAACCACCATCAACACCACAACCAAACACCAGCCACCACCCATCATCATCTTTTATATTAAACAATCACAAGTCTTAACATCAACACAATAATTTGACCTAATTGTGCATACCCGTAAATCATCCCGCTCCACGACACCACATTTCTCACAGGCATTTCGTCGAACACCTGGTGTTCATCCAAAACAGAGCCGCATTTCGTGTACATATCGACAACCGAACTGGCAACAAACACATCACAAACAAACCCAATCTTCAACTCAAAGCAATGAACCGACATACCCACGTCACACCGATTAACAATGGCACAAGATTTAGTGGCACTAGGGAAGATATGATCATCTGGGTGAATATCAAGACTGATCATTTGTTGAAATACGTTAAAGTGAGAACTGGGTATTCGTTTTGGGTGAAAGATGAGATGATTGAGCTCCAAGTGGTGGGTGATTTGATGTGGGTTTGTTCGAATACGCGTTGTGAGTGAATTGGCAGCTGGGTTTTGGAGTAGAAGTTGATTAAGTAATTGGAGATTAGTGGAATTGATTGGAGGCTTGATTTGATTAGTTGTTTGTAATGTTAGGTCAAATTATTGTGTTGATGTTAAGATCTGTGATTGTTTAATAATATAAAAGATGATGATGGGTGGTGTTTGGTTGTGGTATTGATGGTGGGTTATGATTATTTGGATAAGAAGATGATGGTTAAAAGAAAAAAAAAAATTTATTTATTTAAAGCCCAAAATTTCAAGTCAGTTACACAAATAACCCATGAGGGGGTAAAAAGACTAAATTGCTCTCACATGAGGTGCACATGACTGGATTTAACGAGAAAAACTAACCCTCGTTAGTGAAAAGGACGAACCGTGCAACGTTTTTTAAACATAAAGGATGTTTTCTGTCAATAAGTTTTCCAAAGGACGTCCATTGAAAAACCATGCAAACATAAATGTCGTCTTTTGCCATTTTGTCTTTATATTATTAAACAATCACAGATCTTAACATCAACACAATAATTTGACCTAACATTACAAACAACTAATCAAATCAAGCCTCCAATCAATTCCACTAATCTCCAATTACTTAATCAACTTCTACTCCAAAACCCAGCTGCCAATTCACTCACAACGCGTATTCGAACAAACCCACATCAAATCACCCACCACTTGGAGCTCAATCATCTCATCTTTCACCCAAAACGAATACCCAGTTCTTGCTTTAACGTGTTTCAAACAAATGATCAGTCTTGGTATTCACCCAGATGATCATATCTTCCCTAGTGCCATTAAATCTTGTGCCATTGTTAATCGGTGTGACGTGGGTATGTCGGTTCATTGCTTTGCGTTGAAGATTGGGTTTGTTTGTGATGTGTTTGTTGCCAGTTCGGCTGTCGATATGTACACGAAATGCGGGTCTGTTTTGGATGAACACCAGGTGTTCGACGAAATGCCTGTGAGAAATGTGGTGTCGTGGAGCGGGATGATTTACGGGTATGCTCAGTTAGGTCAAATTATTGTGTTGATGTTAAGATCTGTGATTGTTTAATATAAACGATGATGATGGGTGATGGCTGGTGTTTGGTTGTGGTGTTGATGGTGGTTTATGATTATTTGGGGAAAAAGATGATGATTAAAAAGAAAAAAAGAACTTTTATTTATTTAAAGCCCAAAATTTTAAGTCAATTACACAAATAACCCATGAGGGGGTAAAAAGACTAAATTGTCCTCATGAGGTGCACATAACTGGATTTAACTAGAAAAACTAACCTTCGTTAGTGAAAAGGACGAACCGTGCAACGTTTTTTAAACATAAAGAATGTTTTCTGTCATTAAGTTTTCCAAAGGACGTCCATTGAAAAACCATGCAAACATTAAGGACGTCTTTTGCCATTTTGTCTTGTTTTTATATAATCCAACCCAGCTTATCCAAGTTGTGGACCCATTTGTTGTTGACCCAGATAACCCGTCTTCGGTGATATCGGCTAGTGACCCAACGATTCTCGAATTAAATCTCCTATGAGGTTGCTATCACTAACTCTATATTTTGTGGTGCGGTTTATATTTTGATTTCCCTTGTTTACCCTATGGATAAAATCTTAATTCAACTTTTGACTGCTGTAACGTGTTTCTAAAAACTCTCAAGACCCCATATTTCTTGCATGATCTTTATTGCCTTAGTAGGAAGCACCTTTTGATGTTTCAACCAATACTGTTAGACCATTTGCAATTAGGTTCCCACAAGTGCCATGAGATGTATGGCACTGCAGGACCTAGTCCGTGGGTGTTCTTTGAAAGCTCGTTTGTGGGTGTGGATGCAAACTGATGTTTTTTTTCTTTCACCTATGATTTTTAATGATTTTGATAAGAAATTACACCACCAAGTCATTGAGGAAACGAAGCACAAATATATATATAGAGGGTTGTGAAGATGGAGATTACCGTCTTTGGAAATTGCTAACGTTTATGAAAGTTTTGTAGTTAAAAAATAAAAATCACCTCATGTACCATTTTAAATCCTTATATTAGAACTTATAAAACTTTTGACGGTGTTTAATGTTTTAAGGAGACATTTTGTGATTTGTTTTTAGGTTGATGCAATTGTTCCTCCTGCCTTCTTGATGGTGTAACATTAAGGGTTTGTTTGGTTGTCTCTTAAGCCCGTGTGTAATGGGCGAGAAATTGTGGGCGACATGGGCGATTTTCACATGGAACACCACCCCCGGCTACAAATGGGGCGATAGGGGGGGGGGGGGTGATTATTGTTTGTCGCTGACTTAAAATAATAATAATAATTTAATAAACTGACCGTTGAATGGTTAAAACAACTAAAAAAATAAAAATAAAAACTTAATATAAATATCAGATCAGTTCAACCATTTTCACCATTTCATATACAACTCAAATATAAATACCAAATCAACTCAACCATTTTCACCATTTCATACTTCATCAATACAAAACCTATTTTCATCAAGTTATTTTTTTCAAAATAGATTCTCCGAGCCCTTCATACATTTGGGATCAACTAATTGAGGATATGGAAAATATTCATCAGATGCACCAACAGTCGTTGGAGGAGGAGGACGATGTCATGAGCGTAATGCGGGCTGTCGCCAATAAGATATCGTCTATTTCTACTGGTTCTTCGTCGCGCCGTAGGTGATCGTATATCCTTCGAGATCGTCTGGATGCGAACGATCGTTTGATGAAGGACTACTTCAACGACAGACCTAGATTCGACGACGTTACGTTTCAACGTCATTTTCGGATGTATAGACGTTTATTTTTGTGCATCACGGGAGATTTGGAGCGGAAGTATACATTTTGTCAACAAAAACCCGACACAAGAGGATATTTAGGATTCACCGCCATCAAAAAGTGTACTTCGGCGCTACGCATTCTCACATACGGCAACACGGCCGACATCAACGACGGGTATTTAAAGATGGATGATAAAACGACGCAAGACTCGTTGGAGAATTTTTGCATTGTTAAAATTTAAATTGGTTAAACTTATTGTGTTAAATTTTTTATATTAATTATTTTTTAATCTAAATATTTGTTAATAATTTATTTCTATATTAATAATACAATTATACGGTGAATATGAGGATTCCATCTTCAAGCGACGTAACTCGCATATACGATGTACACGAAAGCAAACATACTTTTCCCGGCATGATCGGGAGTATAGATTGCATGCATTGGGAGTAGGAAAACTGTCAAACCGCATGGCGAGGTCAATACACTCGTGGTGACCATGGAGTACCAACGGTTAGTCTTCAAGCCTTTTGTTCACACGACCTTTGGATTTGGTCGCCTTACTTCGGCTCCGTCGGGTTCAACAACGACATAAACATTCTCAACACGTCGCCTGTGCTAGAGTATTACATGAGTCGTAGCATACCGGTCTTACCATTTATGCCAACAATACATACTATCGTCACGTATACTATTTGGGAGATGAGATATATCCGGAGTACTCGATCATCGTCAAAACGTATTAAGACCCGGTCGAAGAAAAAGAAAATACTTTAAGAAGAAGCAAGAGTCCGCGCGAAAGGATATTGAGAGGTGTTTCGGGGTTCTAAAAAACGATGGCATTTTGTGATAAACCCATGTCGTGTATGGTCGATGGCTAAAATGAGCGATGCCATGTATACGTGTATCATATTGCATAATATGATTTTAGAAGACAAGGGCAGAGCAATTTGCCAATACTATATACCAGGGATCGTTCCAGAATAATTCCCTGAACGAACCGAAGAACAACGAACACGAAACATTCACGAGCTCACATCAAGTGAGATACATAACCAACTTAAGGTGGATTTGGTTCAACACGTTTTGGATAATCGTCCCGTTGAAGTCGAAGACGAGGACGGAGACGAATACGAGGAGGAGGACGAATACGAAGATGACGATTAAATTAGTATTTTTATATGTGTTTTATATTTTTGATGTGTTTTTTATGTTGATTTTAATCTATTTTTCTTTTATCGCCCGTAACAACCCTTTGTATAGATAGAGATAGAGGTATGCATTTAGGGCAAGTACAAGTAATTGGGCCGATTTTGAGAGTGAGCTTATGGGCCGGGTTCAACCATAATCAATCAATTATTAACATTCCGGCGCCGTCGGCTCTTTCTTTCTTTCTGAATCGAATTGAATGGATTCAATCTGCGGTGACGTTATTACGGAAGGAAACCACAAACTCGTCCCATGGGTGAGTTGGACCGAGTGGAATTCAGTCAGAGAGTCTCTGTTTTCCTCTAACCCTAGCTCCATCCACTCAGCTCTCCAACGAATATCCACGTGGCAGAGCAGAGGATGCCTTCCTGTGGTAGTCGAAGTCACTGCCTCCATCCTTCAAACTCGACAAAAGGATTCTCACTTTAGGGATGGTACTGAGACTGACTTACTTGCTGAGAATGTCCTCACAATGCTATACTGTATGACCGTTATCAGGTAACTAAACTCCATTAATACGAACGAATCATAACTACATAATGTTTTATTATTATTATTTATTATCAATTGAAGGCTTGTCAATGGTATTGTGGACAAGACCCGTAAGAAGAATGAGATTTCAATAGGAGAGGCAGCTGATGCAATTGGTATTCCTCGTATGCTCATTGATATTCGCCATGGTAACTATTTCAGATATGCATGCATCTGCCTCTTTATCTTTATGTCGATGTATCCTTTATGCAATCTCTTTATCTGTGATTTTCTAGAGTGTTCACATCGTGATCTTCCTTCGTTAAGCCTGGTTCGGCTTGCATCTACCAAGGTATACATTACTTGCCTGTAAACGAAGTGAACTGTTTATGAATCGTTCTGCGAAAAGTTTGTTTATTTAGTTAAAACAAACGCACATGACGCATGTCTCTTTCGTTCTTTTGCGTTTGTTTAAGTTCATTTGTTAATATGTACATTAAAAATGATTAGGCCTTTAGTCTAGTTTCAGTAACTTTTTTGACACAACACATTGTTGACTCTTAATTGGTTTTAGATCAGTTATGTTTGTTCGTTTACGTGGGTGAACCATTCGTTTGTATTGATAATGAACGGACATAAATGAACAGGAACAAGTTCATTTTCTTAACAAACGAACACAAACAAGAAAACTTTGCTTGTTTACTCTTCATGTTGGATCGTTTGTTCGATTCAAGTTAAGCAAAAGATTACCAACAAGTTTATTTTCTTAACAAATGAGCGCAAACAAGAAAACTCCATTTGTTTGATGTCGGATTTTGCTCGTTTGTTTGGTTAAAGCCAAATGCACGAACATGAACAAGTTTATTTTCTTAATAAACAAACACAAACAAGAAAACTACGTTTGTTTAATGTTCATGTTTGTTCGTTTGTTTGGTTAAATTCAAACAACGGACACAAGCAAGCTCCGTTCGTGTTTGTTTGGCTCGTTTACAAGCCTAATGACTGATGTACACTATTTTAGGCACTTGATTGGTTAAAGTCTTATTATTGGGAGCCTCAAAAGATGGCAATTCCATACGCGAGTGACCGGACCGCTAACTTTGAAAAAGAAATCAAGTCAAAGATACGCGAACTAGCCTTCAATTTGGATGTAAATCAAGCTACGTCATCAGATTCTCCAATAATTAAAAGAAAACGTAAGTATGAACGTTAACATTAATGTTCTTCAAGTAATAATTGCTGACATGTGTTGAAGGTTTTATATGTTTTTTAGGTTCCAAGAAGCATATAAACAAGGCGTTGAAGAATGTACTCAAGTTATATTCTTCTTTCCCCTCGGAAGTCGTGCCCATGTTGTTGGAGTTTCTTTTAAAGGCACACAAGTCTGGTGACATGGCAAATGGTTCTCAACTTGATGATTGGAAACCACTAATTATTAAGTTATCAAATAAAGAACCAGACATGCTTCTAAGCCTTCTCAAAGCAGTAGTTCATATGATCGAGACTCGTCAAGCTCTAGAACACATATCAGGTACTTTTCTGTGCCTGAGTGTCAAAATGCTGAGTGGCATGGTGATGTGCCATTATCTTGGTTATTTGACATTTTTTTTATTTAAAAATCTTGTTAAAAAATAACCGACATAACTGAACCGAACCAAAAACCAATGGCTTGATTTTATGTTTTTTCAAAAACGAATTTTCAGTTCGGTTTTGCATGTACGAAAACCGACATAATGAACTGTTAAAACCGAAATGAATTACCAAACCCAACTCAGAACTGAGGGTTTGGTTTTATGCCTTTTCAAAAACCGAGTTTTCAGTTTGGGTTATAATGCACATAAACCGATAACTGAACTATTAAAATGAAATAACCAACATAACCGAATCAAATAACTGACCCAACTCTAAACTGACGATTTGGTTTTATGTGTTTTCAAGAATAGAAATCCCTGTCCGGTTTCAGTTTTGCAAGGACATAAGACTGTAAAAGCCAAAAAAAACCAACTTTTGCAATTGAGTTTATGGATTACAGTTTATATCTTTGAATGTGTTTTATAAAAAAATTGATAAATAATCTAGCTCTAAAATTTTAGGCCCAAATATGTAATAATCAATTAATCATTTAGCAACAAAGTAATTTTAGCCACTTTTTAGGCCCAAATTTTCAAGTCTAAATGGCAAAAAGCTAGACCAAACTGACCAGCTGTGAAAACCGAAAAGACCAAAACACCCGAAAACTTAATTTTAAGTTTTGGTTTGGTTTGAACCCAAAACCAACCCATGCACACCCAGGATCTGTCCAACCCGTTCCAACCCAGAGTCGCCCGACTTGTTTATTGTGCTTTCATTTTAACAAGATGTATATATTTATCAGGAGAACTAAAAACCGAGCATCTTTCGTATCTATTTAAGTGGCTCGTTGGGAGCCTCAACGATCTAAAGCCTTCTCGCCGGAAAATTACAACTGCCGAATCTGTTAATTCACCAAAAGACAAAAGTCTCCCGAAGTCAACTCTCATAGATCTCATGGTCAAATGTCTCACGGTTTCTTCACACCGTAACAACCATCTGGCCAGTGCAGCCTCTGTTCTCGCACACACGGTTGGTAATCACAGTTTGGTCCAGAAACTTAACAAACTAGCATCGTTACACGCATCAAACATGGATAGTACGATTAGTCAAGCCGCTCACCTTGACCTGGAAAGCTTCTATTACCAACAACAGATGTTTATAAAACAAGAGTCCACAAAACTTGAACTTTTAAAACAAAAGCAATTACAAAAAATGAAGTTGAAAAAGAAAGCTGCAAGTGTGGAGACTAAAAAGAAATGGAGTGTGGTGAAATCTTGGAGACCGTGTGCGATCGGGATGTTACCGTGTGATGTTGGTTCGTCGGGTGTTGTGCCGGTTCTTGATAGTGTCGATGATGTGAAAGAAGAAGAAGATAAGGATTTAGAAGAAAAGAAAATATGTGGTAATAAGAGGGAAGCTGATTGTGCATTAGTGGTTTTGGATGATTCAGATGTTAAGAAGGTCAAGTGTTGTGAGGAAGAAGATGGATTGGTTTTAGCAGGTGTGAAGAATGGGTTGATGATTGGTGGGTTTTTGAAGAGTGTGACTGAGGATGAAGTGATGCATATGGCATCATCTGTTCGAATTTTGGTTTAGTCGTGTTTCTGATTTGATGTTAGCGAGGTTTTTAAGGCGGTTCGATCAGTGTACCAGTAAAGTTGAGCGACAATATGGTTTTCAAAACATTGGGTTTAGGTAACATTTTTAATAGTTTAGAAGCGATGTTGGAAAATTAATGATAATTGGTTTATATAATTACGAAACCAGTTTATTTGGTTATACAAAACAATATGTATTAACATATACGATATGAAGAGAAAACAATGTGTCGGGCCAGGACCAAAGGGATCCGGACTCGAGTCCTTTCCCCGACCAGGAAAAAAGGGATCCCGACTTGAATCCTTTTCCATGCCCCGTTGCTCACAAGCATAACGAACATGACATAATTTTGGATGTGTTAAAATCATTTATTTAATGTATATAAATAAATATATAAACATGTCAAGGAATCCAGTCTCTAAAGAAAATTTAAGCTTGAGACATTACTGATAAAAGTAGTAAAGTATTATTGCAATTTTATGAACGAATAATAAAAGTTCGTATTCGTTTATCTTTTTATCAAGGAAAAGGAAAAGAAAATAAAAAAGAATTTTTCTTTCAAAAGCATTCCTAATTTTTAGCAAAAGAGATGGAATATTTTATTATAGGGATGAAAACATGGTACCGGACATCGACGTTGAACGAGCTACATTCGGTATCAATTTAGTGCCAACTTTTTGAGTTGTCAAAATTGGTACAATACAGTTTGATATGGTTCTGATATATTACTGTTTTTTGCCTTCGATTCCGAACCGGTACCGCACCGTGCCGAACATTTACGGTGCTGATACAGGTAGTCAGGTACCCTTTTTTGATAATTTTTTAGTATCGGTACTGAGGTCATCCATAAGATATCATACTTTTATTTATAGAATTATACCCTAACTAATGTTTTTTAGGTAAAGTTATTTTTTTATTCATTTTTTAACTTTGAGAATGTAAAGAAAGTGTTTAATTTTTTCTAACTTATATTTCTGTCATTATGACATTTCCATCAGGATACTGATATTGAAAACTTATTATGTTTAACTAGATGGGTGCCTGTGCGATGTAGCGGGTGATTGACCCTATTAATTACGTAACAAATATGAGTGTTTATGGTTCGGTCAAAACCTTGAAATCCTTTAAACCGGTCATTGGTTTGCCTTCTTTTTTTATTTTTTTTTATTTTTTTACTTTCGGTTAGTTGGTCGGTTTCAAATATTTCAAAACATAGTAAACGATTGGTTCGCGGTTTATAATGGCAACCGACCATATGACACCAGACCAGATTGTAAATGTTAAATGCATTTTAATCTTTTTTATTATTAATTACACCAGACCAGATTGTAAATGTTAAATGCATTTTAATCTTTTTTATTATTAATTATTAGATATGTTTAGTTATATATATATATATATATATATATATATATATATATATATATATATATATATATATATATATATTAGATATAGTTAAAATGTAATTGAACATAAATCTTTTTATTACAAATAACTTGGCTATACAACTTTAAATTAACCTAATTGCAATATGATTCTTTTTGTGATATTTGTTATCATTTCGCATCCTATATCTTCCATTTGTATTTACCATTTTTGTGGCTAAAATTATCATTCTTTATTTATGATACTCTCAAGTATCATATAATGTTGGTGTTTAGTTATAATTGATGGTACATTTAAATTAATAATTATTTTAAACTAAATTTATTATTAAAGTTTAAACTGTGAAACTAAACTGGAACCAAGCCGTTGGTAACGATTCGGTTTCAACTTTCAATGGTTGAGTTTGGTTTTGGACAACAAAAAATCAGTATTAACGGTTGGGCTCACAAGTTTAACTTAAAACCATCAAAATCGACACTAAACACTCATACGTAACATATTAATTTATTTAAATTGAATAAAATTATAACAATATTATATTCAAAATAAAGAGATCAAAATGCTCGTTTTTATGATGTAATTTTTTTTATAGAAATATTAACGTATGAAAAAGCTATAGTCGTTTTAAAATCATGGATGAGAAGTTAGTTTAAAGTTTAAATTAAAAACATAATATGGTTAAAGATGATGGACCAAATTTGTAAGTTGAATGAATTGTGTTTAAAATACAAGTTTACCCTTATTAACTCATGTACATTATGCATTAGCAATTATAAATTTCTTAAAATCAAACGTGTTAATTTGACTTTGTTTGGTGTATTATATATATAGTAATAGTATATAATAGATAATAATAATAATAATAATAATAATAATAATAAAATGCATGATATATGGACCAAGTGAAGTGTACACTGTATAGTGTGTACTGACACATTAATATAAATTGATGGGCAATTGAGCATGGCATGGGCCGCATGGCTCTTCTTTAGGGAACACGATTTAAATCCTAAAAGGACATAAATATTTAAATCATGTTTTATCTGTATAGAAAAAATGAACTCCTAAATAGTTGCTTTCTTCATATTAATTTTACGTTTCATATTGGTAGTTATTGACAAAGGAAATTTTAGCTACTTATATATCCCTATCAAAAAGAAAAAAAAACAAACTATATGTATACAAGTATGGTTTACATAGGTTACAGATTAAAAAATAAAATAAGACCCCAAAACTTTCAAATATATTTGTTATATGTGTATATTTTATTGTAATTTGCTATTATTAAACTTAATTCTTATAATTTTATTTTCATAAGCAATATATTATATTCTTTATTTGTATCTTTCTAATTATAAAGGGTTCTAGTTTAAATATAGTAGTGTTTATAACTATGTAATAGGGGTGTGCACATTTAGGTCCGGTCTGAAAAAACCCGACTAACCGGCCCGAAAAAACCCGAACCTGTAACATCCTAAAATATTCTAATATTAAATAAAGAAAGTCGTGTTTTAATTATCGTGTGTTAATATTTAATTGATATTAAATATAGAAAGTGTCATGGACTTGGATTAATTAAGATGGATTTAAAGGTAATGGGCCTTAGGTCCATGGGCTTTAGGGGATATAAATACCCCCTAAACCATCCTAAAACCCTAAATCCTAATTTCCATCTTCCATAATCTCTACACACTCAAAAACACACACATACACCTACACATACACACGATCGAGAGAGAGAGAGAGTGAGATCCAAGACCAAGCAAACGTGATTCAAGATAGATACAAGATCCAAGGTTCATAATCTAGCTAACCGAGACCAAAACGAAAACGTAAAGGTATGATTTCGATCTTAAAGTTCATGTTTTTATAGACGGTTAGCCATGAAACTTGAAACTATAATAGATCGGGTCTAAACGAAATGTAAATTAGCGAACTTGGTGTTAGGACGAATCTAATGAACCTATAAACATGAACGGTTCGTTTAAAATGAACCGTAGAGCTAGTATTGAACATTTTTGGAATTTAAGGACCAAACTTTATGTGATTTCGGGCCAAATCATATCCAGAACGACCATAGAATGATCGCGAGATGGTCGAATGTCATATACAAGAATTACACGTTGTAACAGAGATGGTTATGGAGGAGTTAAGGTCGAACAGGGGCTACTGCTGGGCAACTTCGCCCGCAGCCAAGTTCGCTGTTGTTAACTTCTCCCCAGTAAGTTCGCCCAGCATGTTCGCCTGCATGTTCGCCAGGCTAAGTTCGCCGGACGTTAACTTCGCTGGACACAAGTTCGCCTATGGTTAACTTCGCCGGACACAAGTTCGCCTATGGTTAACTTCGCCGGACACAAGTTCGCCTATGGTTAACTTCGCTGAACTCTAAGTTCGCCGAGCCATAAGTTCGCTGAACCTTAAGTTCATTGAACCCTAAGTTCGCTTAAGTTAAGTTCAGTAACGAATCGGATTACGAATCAGACTTAAATCGTTATGAGGAATGAGTTAACGAATTAGGAAATAAATTAAAATCCTAATGGAAAATGTGTTAAGACTGTTAGTGAAAATAAAATTTATGAGGAATGAGTTAACGAATTAGGAATCAGCTTAACCCCAGCCAGGGGCTCTGCCCCTTGGACCCCGCTAGGGGCTGCCTCCCCTAGAACCCCGCTGCCAGGGGCGCTGCCCCCGGACCCCCGTCCGTTGTGGGATATACAAAGATAGAAATACGATACAAGTAGTAATAGTTAATTGCTACGTGTAATTGTTATACAGTTAGCCGTGCCCAACTGAAGAAAGGAATAACTATTAACGATGAACGTAATCGACTTCAGGTGAGTTTCTAGCCCCATTCCTTGTTATGTCTTCAGGGCTGTGTGCATACTCGATGTGATTAGTTAATACACTTATCCTAAGTGATAAGTGTATGCCATATATGTATTATGTGAAATGCATGAATGCTTTCTTGTCGGTACATGAACGATCTTCGGAATTGCATGTACTGTCAGGTAATGGTTTGATGTTGTATGTATGTCCTAAGATGAAGATTGAATGATATATGTATGTATGAAACTTACGATTATGTATATAGAAAAGTACGCTATGGAGATATAGAAGAAAGGGTACCGGACCCTAATAATATCCGAGGATGAAGGGTGACCGGACCCTAATAATATCCGAGGATGAAGGGTGACCGGACCCTAATAATATCCGAGGATGGAGGGTGACCGGACCCTAATAATATCCGAGGATGGAGGGTGACCGGACCCAAATAATATCCGATGATGGAGGGTACCGGACCCTAATAATATCCGAGGTATGTAGGGCGAATGCTCTTTATAACGTAAGGCTAGTTATGATGTGTATGATGAATGATGGACGTGTTAAGTATGTAATGCGTACCTTTGGGCACATACATGTGTATGTAAAGTAAGTTATGTGATTAACTAGAACTCACTCAGCGTAGCTGACTTTTAGTATGCACGCAGGAAAATAGGTTGAGGCAGCTCGCGTGATTGGGGACACATGGCATGGAATTGAAGATACTGGCATCTCGAAAAAATGTTGTGATGTTTTAAAAACTATGTTTTGATTTAAATGACTATGAATGTTTTATAAGACAAGATTTGGAGGTTATGTAATGTTTTATGGTTGAAGTTTTATATTCCGTGTAAAGTTTTTAATTAACTCTGATCTTAGAACTGCGTTTATGAGTAAATCCAACACCAAAGTAGGGCTACCGGTAATGGGCCTTACAGAACCCGGACCCGCCCTATTTACAAACTTATAAATTCAGTCTTTAATTTTACTCCCAATCGGTTTCGGGTCGAGTTCGGGTCGAGTCTATTAAAAACCGACTAAAACCGAATAATCGATTTTGGAATCCCAAAAAAATAGGAATACATATGTATGTGGGCCATATAACCCTAAAAAATACGCATTCCATAAAAGTTAACATAAAAAAAATTTAACCTTCTGTTACAGCATTCTCTTCCATCATTAGGGCTTTATTTCTCCATTATATCAAAATCACGCTGCTACTCCTGTTTCTTTGCTGCATCAAG
The DNA here is from genome assembly GCF_021521415.1 of Bidens hawaiensis. Taxonomy (NCBI): domain Eukaryota; kingdom Viridiplantae; phylum Streptophyta; class Magnoliopsida; order Asterales; family Asteraceae; genus Bidens; species Bidens hawaiensis. The sequence continues at coordinate 120,383 of NW_027497220.1, read as the reverse complement.
TTCGTTTAAATCATTATTTGATTACTTTTGATCGATTAATCATATATATTTGTAACACAATACCTGCTAATCTGCTATGATCGATCAATATATACATGTTGCTTTCAATACATGATTTTAATACCTGCATGCATACCAATGAGTATATAAAAATTCAAATTAAGTTATATAACAAATTAATTCATGAAATCTATAATTTTCCATATGCAATCATCAATCCAAATGGTGTATGTAATTATTTTTATGCCATATACTTTCTAAATTGACGTCATTGATCTAGAATCAAAATATATTTGTTTCACCAATCACATAATCCATGATATAGAATAATGCATCATGTATTATATAATTAACCAAAATAAGAGAAACTTTGTATGTTATGCCGAAAGCTTGTTACAAGAAGACATTTTTTGTACAACTGAATGACGTAATCTGGATGGGCTTTTGTCACCTTATAATCATCTCATTTGTTCAGTTCCTGTTTGCAAATAAATAAATAAATAATAATAACAATAATAATAATAATAATAATAACAACTGATACCTCTATCCATTTAGCTAAGTTTGGTCTGCCTGAAGTAATATCATATTTGAATACCTCTTGTATAAATAATTGAAACTTTTATACAAAAGGAATATAAACAAAGTCCACCCGCAATCCACAAGTTTGTAATGATAAGTAAATAAGTAATAACAACTTGCCCATTTCAATAGGGTGCAAACGAGCCGAGCTGCTCGCGAGCTACAATATACATATTCTATATTGTATGATATGAAATGTTTAATAGTTGATGTGTGTTTTTTTGTGCTAATTAAAATGACTCGGTCTGCCCAAGACACATATTATAATTGATGTGGCTAGTACGTTATGATCCAAGTCGGGTCATACCCAATAACAAGCTAGACAAACACCATGATATTTATTGTAGATATAATCTAACAAATAAATATTAACACTTATGATATTTAGAAAATGGGTTTCTAAATATTTGCACTTGAAGAATCAATAAATTATATGGATAATTTATTTAGAGAGATTATCTTATGATATTATTTAAGTTGGTTAAATAATATATATATATATATATATATATATATATATATATATATATATATATATATATATATATATATATATGATAATGGTTATGATATATTGCATGAAACTTATGGCATGCTAAAAGTGTTACATGTCACAAAGTTTCAATAGACATGCGACTAGTACACGGTATATTAGTCATGTGATTAGTACATGGAGTATTAGTGTGTTGCCTGAAAATATAATAAATGGGCTGGTAGGGCCAGCCATTTTTGGGGGGAAACTTCCCACCCATTTGTTTTAAATTATCCCTCTTTATATTTTATTGGAACACAACAAAAACATAACCACTAAGATTACATGCAATATTAAAAACTCTCTCCCTTCTCTCTCTCTCTCTCTCAGATTTCGGCCAACGAAGAAGAAGAACACAAATAAGAGTTTTCTTGTGCAAGTGTTATCAAATTTTTGTAAGAAAGGGTGTTTGTTGGAAGTTTGTGGGTATACAAGCTTGAGACTCTTCTCTCCTTGAAGACTAGCCTTTCAAATAATCATCTCCTTCATTTCTTGGAGTCTTGAAGGTATATTACATAAACACCCTATGGTTGTTTATATGGGTAAGCATGTAATTTCGTATATGGATCCGGGGGTTGGGTTTATATATATATAATCGGTTTTATATTAATCTAAATAACAAGATTTAAAACTAATTAATCCGCTGCGTTTTTCATACAAATGGGTTTATATGACTTTGATAATCTTGTTAAAACCCAACAATGGCATCAAGAGCCGCTTATACGGATACATGCTTCAATAGATCTAAAACGTTTTCGGGTTTTATGGTGTGGTTCACCATATGGCCGAAATTTTTTGGGTTTTTGGTTGCCCCTTGGTTTTTCAAGATTATACTTTACATGCATGTGATAATCTTGAAGAATTAAGTTATTTGGATGATTGGTTGTTTTGTTTCGATAAAACCCGAAACTTTCGGTTTTCTTATCCTTGGCCGAAAGTTTGAGGTTAAAAAGGGGAACCATTTAGACTTGTAGTACTTGCATATTTGGATATGTATTGGATGTTCATAACCTAGCCTTGGAGTTGTGTTTGGATGAATGTTTGTGTTGTGGTTCATTTGATTATTCAATTTGGTTGTAATTTTCATTTTATTTGGGTTTGTAATATATTTATTAACTCATTTATTTGGTTTGTAATAATATTTAGATTAGTTGTATTTTTTTTATTAGAGAAAAATGTATTATGATATATTTTTTGTAAAAGAAGATGCACACAAAGTTAGGGTTTTTGGTTTTGGGCCTTAATGGACCTCATAGTCCAAGATGGGATTTTAGCCTAATGACCAAAGCCCAAATTTGAAGGCCCATGGAAGCTAGGAGCTGAAGTTGGAGCCCAAAAGGAAGCCCAAATAAAGTTGAGAAGTCACAACACAAAGTGAACACTTGAGGCATTTGGATGCGGGATCAAGTGGGAGTTTACTGACACATGCCTTTGTTCATTTGGTTTCTTAGGAGAGACTTTTTGGGACACTTGTTTCGGTCAACAAGTGTTGCCAAGATTAGGTGGCTATGGTTATGAACTTGTGGCTGTTTATGCTTGCTTGGTTGATTTATATTTTGTTTTATCTTATTTGGATAAGGATAGATAACAACTTAATATCAACAACTTGCATAAAATTGGTTCCTTAGAAATCATTAGGTAATAAAATTGGTTTTATTAAAGATTAATGATTTCACAATAAAATGAGTTTTATTAAAAGGAATTTTGAAAATTGGTTTTCAAACTAAGTACTAAACATTTAAATGCATGCAAATGCAAGGTACATAAATGGTTTTCCAATCTAGAATTTAGTAAACTAAAATTCCTTTTAAAACAAGTTTAACACCATCCTTTTATACAACACTCGAAACACTTGGGAACTCGATGTGGATAATGGTCACCTAACCATATTGGAGAACACTTGTGAGTTTGAGGTGGGTTTGCCATATTTGTGGGATAAAAGTCACCTAACCACTTGTTTGTGCAAATTCACATGTGTGTGTAAGTAGGAGGACTGGATTTGGAAACCATGTGAATAGGGTCACCGAAGCATGGCGTACAAAGTGTTGATGGGATTAAACATGCCAACTAAACATATGATGTTTAACCGATCCCATATAACTAGAAGTTGCAAAGGGTTGAAATTGTCAAACGTTGACTACCTTGTTAATTCAATAGTAGGATAAAGGTCACCTAACTAATATGTGAATGTAACGTTGGTTTCTAGATTTTAATCATTAATTGTCTTGGAGACATAAAGGGTATTAACGATTAAAATTATTAAATGATATCGAAAATACTAAAATTGAGCTTTGTTAAATTATGTAGATGGCCGCAATCAATAATCCACCTAACGCAATTATCCCACCCGTGCATAACCTATCACTAAGAGCTATACTTGATAAGGATCGTCTTAACTATAACAATTTTATGAATTGGTATCGAAATTTGAGAATTGTTCTAAAAAAAGAAAAGAAATCCTACATATTGGACGATCCTATTCCCGACGAACCAAACGTTGCCGATTTAGGTGCCTATAACAATTGGTTGAAATACACTGAGGATTCGGTGCAAGTTTCTTGCCTCATGTTGGGAACTATGATTCCCGAAATTCAAATGGATTTTGAAAGTCATGGGGCATATGACATGATCACCCAACTTAAGAAAATGTTCCTTACTCAAGCTAGGGTAGAACGCTTCGAAACGGTTCGAGCGCTTCATGCATGTCATATGGAAGAAACCCAGTCGGCTTCATCTTATGTGCTTAAGATGAAAAGCCACATTGATCGACTCGAACGACTAAATTGTCCCGTCTCAAAAGAGTTAGCCACGGATATGATCCTTAATGGCCTGACCAAAAGATTTGAGACTTTTGTCATGAATTATAACATGAATGGATGGGACAAGAGCATTGGTGAGCTTCACACAATGCTCAAGAAGGATGAAACGGGAATGGGTAAAAAGGTTTTACCGGTTCTCACGATCAATGAAGGTGGCAATAAGAAGAGGCATCACCCGGAACCTAAGGCAAAGGTTGCCAAAGGTAAGGGACACGTCAAGGGTAAGTTCAAAGGAAAGGCTAAAGTGGAACCAACCAAACCAAAGGAAAAGAAGCTAAAGGTTAGCTCGGAAGACCCGTGCTTTGGTTGTGGTGAGATAGGACATTGGAAAATGGATTGTCCAACCTATCTCAAAGATTTGAAAGACAAGAGGGATGCGGGGCAAACCTCGGGTACAACTTTCATGATCCATATTGATCTTAGTGTTATTTCTTCTAGCACATGGGTATTGGATACCGGATGTGGAACTCATATTTATAATTTGTTTCAAGAGTTCAAAAGAAATAAACAGTTCAAGAAAGGAGATACAAGTCTCTTCATGGGCAACGAAGCAAAAGTTGATGTCTAAGTCCAAGGAGACTACATTTTGAAGCTTCCAAATGGGTCGGAAGTTGTTTTGAATAACATTTTGTATGCTCCTAGTTTGACTAGGAACATTATCCGTTTCTCTTTTAAGACAATATGGTTATGATTTGAAGTTTGTAGACAATGGTATTTGTGTTTTCATGAATGATGTCTTTTATTTTAAAGCAATGCCGTCTAATGGCATTTATGAATTAGTTCATGATAACACATCCTTTGATAACAGGCTGTACCAATCAAGCACCAAGAAACTCAAAGTAGATTTGCGTAAGACTTATCTTTGGCATTGTCGCCTTGGTCACATAAACAAGGATCACATACATACACTTCAAAATAATGGTCTTTTGGAATCAAATGATGATTCATTTGATAAGTATGAATCTTGTTTACAAGGAAAGATGACCAAGTAACCCTTTAGTGAAACCAACGAAAGGGCAAAATACTTATAAGGTATCATACATTTGGATGTATGTGGTCTTTTAAGGCAATGGCAAGGAATGGTGAAAGATACTTCATTACCTTTATCGATGATTATAGTCGTTATGGGTATGTGTACTTGTTAAGACACAAAGATGAAGCTTTTGAAATGTTGAAAGTCTTCCAAAATGAAGTAGAAAATCAACTTAATAAAACCATCAAAGTACTTCGTTCAGATAAATGGTGAATACCTTAGTGATGCTTTTCAAGATCATCTTAGGAGTTGTGGAATCATCTCACAACTCACTCCACCCGGAAGACCACAACATAATGATGTGTCCGAAAGGAGGAATCGAACCCTATTGGATATGATTCGATCTATGATGGCTAGAAGCACAATGCCTATATCATTTTGGGGTTTCTCATTGCTCTCCGCAGCCTGTATTCTAAATATGGCACCAACCAAGAAAGTGGATAATACACATTTTGAAATATTCCATGGAAGGGTTCCATCATTATCATAAATAAAAGGTTTGGGTTGTGAGGCTTATGTCAAACACAACACCAAAACAAACTTGAAAGTCGATCCACTAAGTGTATCTTTGTAGGATATCCCAAAGACTCTATGGGATATTATTTCTACAACCCAACCGAGCAAAAGGTGTTCATTGTTCGAAATGCTGAGTTCTTGGAAACTAGGGATAGATCAAGGCGGTTGATAGGTTTAAATCAAAGTGCATACATTGATAAAATCTTGAAAAGGTTCTTGATTGAGAACTCTAGGTAGATACTGTCACACCCCAACCTACGGCGGAAATGTCAGGGCGTGAACTGATTGCCCACAGCTCTCAAGGTACTATTATGCAATATTATAAGTTTCAATATCTATTAAATAAATTTCAAATGAAACAAATATTCATACAATATCCAAACCAACCAAAGTGCATCAACAATCAAGATTCATAAATAATATTCTTGTTAATTTTTCTTCTAGCATAAATCCTTAAGTGATCTTGTACTTCAGTTACTTCACATCAAACGATAACCTGCATATGCGTTGAAAATAAAGTAGTTTTGTCAACACAAGGTTGAGTGAGAAACACACTAGTTTAAATGTACATATAGTATATATAAAAATAAGTATTTGCAACAAGTCATATGAGGATAACAAATCAACCAAATGAGCAAGTATAACTGAGATGTCGAGAATCACAAAGGCTATAACGACTGGCGTATGATCATACTATTTCTGAGATTATGCCGGACCTCTCCGAATGTGGTTCACGTAAAGAAAATAAGCACATAACAAGTAAGGTACAATTCATTAACACATAAGACAATAGTTGCAGTTTTATGTATAAATATATATGAGAATACAATTTATGCACATGTCCCCAAAACGTGAAAAACAAGTAAAATACGGGGAATCTGGTACTCACCTCGATAGACAAGCAAAGGTGATTTGAGATATTAGGAATGCGGGAAATCTCACGAGAACGTTAAAGCCTAAAGAGGAACAAAGAGAAAACGGGTAAGCTAAGTAAAGTACAAGATCGGATAAGCGAGTTCGACAATTATAATTATTATTAAGTTAATATTATATTCTTTTTAATCATAATTAATATAATATTTTTTTATATATAAAGATATTATAAAACTAAAACACATCTTTAATACTATTACTAGTTTATTAATCCGTTTAAAACTATATTATAATATGTTATTTTATAAAAATATTATTTAAGTAAAATACAACTTTTACAAATATGTATTAGTTTGTTAAAACATTTAATAAGTTTGACCACGTATATATATATATAAAACCAAAAATATTAGCTTACGTGGTATAATATATAAGCATATATACATATATGTATAATTAAATACACATATACATACATACATACACAGACAAAAACGTGAGAAAACAAGTATTATATGATCGGTTTCTAAAAAAATAGTTTTAGTTAATTAATATTAATAATAATATAGTTATTAAATGTTTCAAAAATAAATTTACAAAATAAAACCCAAAAATCCGGGGTGGCAGGGGATCGAACCCATGACCTCCCCCCCCCCCCCGCAACACATGTGTTTAAAGCAAGCTACCAAGCGACGTGCAACATGAACCGGTTTCTATTATTTATAAATAAACACAAAACTGACAGGATTTGATTATAAACCCTAAAAATTACAATTGACTAAAACTATTAACTTTAATTAGTTAAGCATTAGGGCTTTTGTTTTATACATTATCTCGATCAAGACACGCTAATCAATTACCTCGTTTGATGATCTGAGTTGGATTAATTGACTGCTACAGGTGACGACAGAAACGATTATTAACGAGTAGGCAAATGGTGATAATAATCCAATTAGTTTGAGGGCTTAAGACGACGATGGTTATGAGATCGTATGTGTGCGTTTAATTGATATAATACAACCAATTCGTGTTCTACAAGATTATACGGGTGTAGGCTTGAACAAAAGGAAAGACGGATCAAATATGATTGAATTAACATAATCGTGTCGTTGATTAGGCCGATAATATCATAAACAATATATTCACACGATCAATTAACAATAATAACGCGAATCTTATGGTCCAAGATAACCAATTTGATAGTCGGGTATAAGAAACTGAATACGGGTCGGGTTAAAGGATTGATTATCCAGATTTTGTGAATGGTTATAATAAAGTTACAAAATGGACCTTGGAGTTTGAAGGTGGTACAAAGAAAGATAAAACTTTATATTTTTGGGCTAAAAATGCCAAAACCTAAAAGTTATAATTAGAAGTAATTAAATAATTATAAGTAATTAAATATTAATAAAAATCAATTTAGTTCGATAAACACAAATTATATTTATTTAATTAAATTAACCCGAACATTGAACCGAATCGGATAAAATTATAAGTTTGAAAACCCGAGTTGTTACAGTCTCTCCTACTTTAGGTGTCACACCCCGACCAAAGGCAGCGAAACATGCCGGGGTGCAACGGATTGCTCAAGAACACTATGACATTATTAAGTGGCAGTATTTAATCAAATCATTTATTTCATAAATCAATAAACAACACATCTTGTTCGTACAAAACAAATTGAATACAAGTAAACAAATATATATTGTTTATTTGACTAATTACTTAGTGGTCTCAAAACAAGCTACGTTCCTCAATTCTTCGTTTAAGCAATTATCAAACTTGTAACATTGCATAAATAAACTTTGTCAACGCGAATGTTGGTGAGCAATTTTCATAGTTTTGAACAATAAGTATATAATCAATGAAATCCACAACTTGTATATGAAACAATAAATATTAGCAACAATTTAGATATGCAAATAGTAAATAGTTTGAGACACCTTTGTATATGGTAACAACCAAATATACTCGGATAATAGTTGCTCTATGCTACTAGCAATTAAGCTAAAGTAGTTAGGGGAGCGTATGATCATACTTAATAGTTTCATAGAGGCCAACCCGCCTAAAGCAATAAACATATAGCATGTAATCATGTAAAGCATATAACACCAAGTCGAGCATTTATTTAAGTAACATATACTAAAGAGTTTGTGGTTTGAGACACATGTACAAATCATTTGAATTTGATTAAGTATGCAATGCCACCCCCAAAACATAAGATGGAGAACGGGGGATGAAAAAGTACTCACATGGAATAAATAACTTGAAGGGTTGTTTGTGATAAAACGGGATAATAAGTTCAACGAGTGAGGTCTAGTTAAAAGGGTTTCGGTTTAGAAGATGGTCTTGAAATACTTTAAAGTAAAATACAATGACAAGTTAAATAATTAATCAAAGTTTGAGGTTTAAAACGTAAATATTTAAGAACTTGAAGTAACGGTTTTTGAAAAGTAAGTTTGCTCGAAATCGGGTCTCGGTATTCCACTCATTAGTTTTTTACTTAACCTTTGTTAAGTATATATGTGGGGATTGGTTTAACGCAATAGTGCACGACCCCTTGTTAGATATACCAAAACGGGATTTTAACGAGTGTTCGGTTAGTCGGTTCGGATCTTGATAAATAGTCAAGTCCGAACCCGACATTCCAAAGTGATAAATATCATTGGATAAATTATTTAAGATAAAGACTTAACTAATGTTAGAAGTTCTATTAAAGGAGAAACTCTAAACATCATCGTTAAGCGAGTGTTCGGTTCTATCAGTCCAAGCTTGTTATAAGATCAAGTTGGGTCCGACATACCAAGCACTTTAAGAAAACAATTTAAAATTAGTTTATAAAATAGCTTTTCTTAAAGCACTTTAAGAAAACATTAGTGTGTCTTAAGCGAGTGAACTCGGTTTAGTTTGGTCTTGGTTCGGTCCTTGATTCGGAATAAGACCGTGGATGGTTGCCACATACCCACTACCATAGAACTTATTGAAATGAACTTAGAAATTTTAATACACAAATCTTGATTGGACGTTGGATTTACTCATAAACACAGTTTTAATATCAGAGTTAATTAAAACTTTACGCGAAATATAAAACTTTCATTAAACATTCGTAACAATTCATAAACTTGTCTTAATCAAACATCCTTGTCTTTTTAATTATAAAACATAAATTATAAGAACATCTTGAGTCTTCAGATGCCAGCCTCTTATTCATCTGCCATGTGCCCCGCTCAAGCTAGCTGCCTCATTCTACTCACCTGCGTGCATACTAAAAGTCAGCTACGCTGAGTGAGTTGTAGTTAATCATACATCATACAACACATTCTTAATTACATACTTTCGTACATACTTCATACTTTCGTTTATAATATACTTACTTACCTTCAAACCTTCTTTCTTTCATATTCATACATTACGTTATAAAGAGCATTACGCCCTACTTTCCTCGAGTATTATTAGGGCCCGATTCCCTCTTGCCTCGAATATTATTAGGGTTCGGTTCCCTCTTGCCTCGAGTATTATTAGGGACCGGTTCCCTTTTGCCTCGAATATTGTTAGGGTTCGGTTCCCTCTTGCCTCGAGTATTATTAGGGCCCGGTTCCCTCTTGCCTCGAGTATTATTAGGGCTCGGTTCTCTTTCGTTACCATACATTACCTTTCTTAGTCATTATCTTTATAACATTCATACATACATATCATACACGCTTATTCATACATACTTCCTTTCAGATAATCATTTCATACTTGCTACACAATATCCTCCTTAACAATACGTGCAATATCCGAAGATCGTTCACGTACTGTCAAGCATACATTCACAATATAAAATAACTATCACATTCGTCATATAGACATACACTTACCACTTAAGGTAAGTTTATTAACATTCACATTGAGTATGCACACATCCCCGAAATATAACAAGGAAATGGGGCTAGAAACCCACCTGGATATTGTTACGTTCTCCGTTAACTGTTATTCCTCTCCTTAACTGAGCTTAGCTGACTGTACATTAATTACATGTATTAGTACTTGTCCTAATCACATTATTCATGTTTCAGCCAAAATGGCTAAGTTTGATCTATTTTAATGGCCTTGTATTTGGATTCGTTATGTTAGAACACAATTTCATCCAAACATTAATGTATTCAACTGACTTGATGTTAGAATACACATGCACTTACATGGATGTGTATATGAATACAATACGTAGTCAACATGCGTGTATTCAGATGCAATATGAATACCCTTGAAATTCTATTATATCATGCTTGTGAAATCCTTGTCTTTCCTTTCTTTATTGTATTCGAGTCTTTCAATATATACTATCATATATATATATTGTATTCGGGTTATGCAAGGTATTCGAATACATGTGTAATGTCTTCGAGTCACATAAGGTATTTGGGTATGCATATTGTATGTGAGTCCATAATTGTATTCGAATAGGTTTAGTGTATGCAAGTTCATAATTGTATTCGAATAGGCTTAGTTTATGCAAGTCCATAATTATATTTGAATTTACGGATGTATGCGAATCCATCCATTGTATGGGAATAGGTATACGTATTCGAGTATAGATATGTAATCGAGTATAAACTTGTATTCGAACCATAATGTAATCGTATTTACACCTTGTATTCGAACCAAGGTGTAATCAAGTTTACTCCTTGTATTTGAATCTTATAATGTAATCGAATGTAACCATTGTATGTGAACATGTACATTGTATCCGAACATCCTTAATGTATTCGAACCTATATATTGTAATCGAGTCATCCATTGTGATCGAATGAGCTGTTTCTGCTCGGTCCTTTATACCCATTTCCTTACATGTTTTAACACCTAACCCTTATTATGATATTATATCATCCTTAACCCGTTTCCATTCCCATTTTTCGGCCAAGACCTAGCCCGTTTATCCATAAAGCTTGAACCTTTATGGGTTAAAACGTTCAAAGGCTAGATATAGGATTTCTTTACGAGCCGTATATACTATCAAGTTCGTGAAGTTCATTTTTACATCAAGTTTGTAAGTTTATAAACCATCTACACCCGATTTTCTCTAGGCTAAGGTTTAGGGCAAAACCGTTCATAAAAAACGAAATTTTTAAAAGCAAAGGACGTAGCTTTATATGTTTTTAGGCGACTGTTAACTTTGATATTCAACAATGATCTTGTATCTTGTTTGTATACTCAAGATCTAGCATGGTTTTAGTCTTGAATCCCTCTTCCTTGGTCACGGCCGTATGTGGTGAGGTGTGCGTGTGTGTGTTTTAGAGTGTGTAGGGAATAAGAAAGATAAAAATGAGGGTATTAGGGTTTTAGGAAGGTTTAAGGGAGTATTTATACTCTCTCTTAAGCCCATGGACATAAGGCCCATCACCACCCTTTAATTCATCTTTCATTAATCCAAGTCCATACTCTTTTATTATATTAAATCTTAATTAAATACTCACACACATTTAAATAAACGAACTTCATTTCCCTTTATTTATTATTATAAACTTTTGGATGTTACAGGTGGGCTGGTTCATCTTCTTTCGTGTGTCGTTACGGGTCCCTGAAGTTCGTTTTTGATGCGTTTTAAGAGCCGTAAAATGTGTTTTCGCGATCCGACAAGCGTGAGATGATTATGAAACATAATATCTATCATTTTAGTAATTTCGAAAGGGTTCGGGATACAAATTGGGTCGGTTTAAAATACGAAGGAAAAAACGAATCGAATCGAAAAATGAAGAATGTCACAGTCTTCCCTACTTTAGAAAATTTCGTCCCGAAATTAAATAAACTTAAGGAAAAGAGGTAATTACTAACGAATTTCGTTTTTAGTAAAGCAATTGTAAGAAAAAAATTAAGCAAAAGAATAACGTTAAATCCTCGCATGACTCGAAAAACGGCACAAATGAGAAACATAATAAAGGCACTTATATATAGGATGTACTGCGGCGTATCCACCGTGCCTTTATCATCTTGCATTTATACCATTTTTCTGCTATCATTCTCGGGTCCGAGTTATCGCACACAAGCGTACTTACTATGGTTTCCATTCGAGGATGTCGATAATTAAGTGTGAACCCATAATTATTTAGATCGTCGTATGGTCCACATGGTTCGTCCCATTGTGTGGTTTAAAAGGCATATTTATTTTGAAATATCAAATATTAGAAACATACATAAAATCTGTTGAAATTTACCAATATTGACAACCGAATACTAGCGGTTGAAAATTTTTGAAGTTGGCTTTTAAATAAGTTGGAAAATGGGATAAATAATTGAAACAAAAAATTTTAAGATATAAACCAAGGTGAAAATGACAATTCGGTTTAAATAAGTAAAGATGATCGAATAAAATTTTTTTAGGGTAAACAATATGAAATGGGATTTGAAGTCAAAAGTCATCAAGATAAATGTCAATGTCTATAAATCGCGGTACTAAAAAAAAATCGATAAATGACACCTTATAATGAGGACTCCGATAAGTAGAAAGGAGAAACCCAATAAGTGAAAATGAGAAAAATCCAATAAATGAGTTCATGAGGTTGGGATAAACAACGATACCATTAGCAATAACATCGTACGATGAGTTTCATACGTGAACAAACTTGAGGTTATAAGTATTTGAGGATATGATTGTGTGAAGTACGATTAAATATCGTGAGGATGAGGTGAGTTCTTTGGGGTGACGTATACATGTATCAAACATAAAATAAACAAAAATTTGATTAACTTGACCAAAACAATCGATGAAATGTGATAAAATGTGAACACGGCTTCTATTGTGAAACCGTTTACATAATCATGATTATAGTAATGGTTTCCAATAGCGCCAAAACTTGCGGACAGCCACACATAAGCCGTTGATTTGTAAATGAAATGATGTGGAAAAATGCATAGAATTGTGTTTTGATTTAAAAGCATAATACACAAACATAAACAACATAGTCATGAAAACATTGTTTAAAAAAATGTAAACAAAATTTTTAGCGAAATTGAGGTTTTGAAAGTAGTAAACAAATTTTTATTGAATAACTTGAATTCAGTCATGAATAATCAAAACACAAAATGAAATCTCATGTGCATAAAATTAACATCGAAACATCTCATCAATCGTAATAATAGTGAGATTCGGAGTAATGACGAAATATGTAAATCGCGTATCATATACTCTTTTGAAAATATAAAAATAAAATAAAAAATGAAGTCTCAAGTAAAGCCGTTCTATCGTTTCCAAGAAAATGCATATAATAACAAAGAATCGCGGTAACACGTAGTTAGTGAAACATCTAAATTGCTATTAAATGAAAATCTTGTAAGTTAAATTGTTAAAGGAATTTTGCACACGTAAAGTTGTTGTGATGATAATAAATCATGAAAGAAATGATGCTTGCGATAATTAGAAGTAATAATTTGCATAAATCGGTATCGAACAAAATTCATGTTACAATATCTAGTGTATGAAGCATTTATGAATGTGTCCCAAAAAGGATTTGTAAAGCCATGATCATTGAGTTTATGCAAAATACAGAAAGTTGTAATCTCGAATTCAACATTCCAAATCAAACCTCGTATTTATGAAGTTATTATGGGATAATTACCTTAGATGTCAATATTTTGTAATCTTGAAAACACGTATATAATTATTTAATAATCTTTGAAAAAAATCCTCATAATAGAATTTAGTTGTCAAGACAATCTTACATTCTACAAAGATGATTCATAAAATACGAGCATAATACGTAAATTGATATTCTTGAAAGAGTTTATAATTAAAAAAATGAATATTTGAGCACATGAGATCATTATAGATACACTAGTTGTATATATATAAAAACAAATTAAGGAAAAATGAAGCTTGCGTGTGTATGGAGAGGTTTTAGGCTTCGAATGGTGAATGGTTTGGAAGTTTGGTTAAGGGTGAGTGTGTTTCGGGTGTCTTGCGTTGTTGGGTTTTCTTGAGTTGGATTGATGGGGTTTGTTGAGTTTAGGTCATTTGAGTGGGTTAGGCTTAGATGACTTGTGTGAGTAGTGGTTGGGCTATTTGGATGGGGTTTGCTCATTTGAGTTCGGGTTAAGTTGATGGGTTGGATAAGTCGACCTTGACTAGTTTGGGCTGAGATTCGGTTTATACATGTATTTTGCAAAGAGTGTTTGGGTTACTATTTTGATATCAAACTCTATGGCTGGATGGAAACGGTGTGGCGACATGGTTTGTGATTTGACATAGCATGGGTCGAAGGATTGAGTCATAGTTGGGTAAACTTTGGCTTGTATATGTTCAAGGCATTTATGGATGTGTTTGTCGGTGTCTTCGAAGTATCAGGATAGTGAGTTTGATAGGTTTTCATGGCGTAAAAGTGTCGGTATTTAGGACTTTTTGTTGGGTTGATTTTGTGCATCTTGGATTTGCATGGGGTTTGAGTTGGCGAGGGTATAACTTTGGTATGTTAGGTTTCATTTATCTTGAGGAAAGATTTGATTGTGTGGGAAAACTTTTGAAGTGGAAGGATGGTCTGATTTAAGGTGGTAGTTTGAGATTGAGTATGGGTGTTTAGAAATTTGCGGTTGCGTTTAAAGAAATTTGGACCAATAATAAGTTTTAAGTTGAAAATATCATAATTTATAAATAGCGGTTGAAATATTCTTGAAACCTTTACTAATAAAATCATAAGTTAAAATATTGCGCGAAAATGGAACTTTCGTGAACCATCACGATTGTTCGGGTTTTAGCAAATTCACGTTTGTGAAAAGGTTGTTATAATAGTGTAACATCCCTAAATTTCTTGTTAACTGAACGTCACACGTGTAAGGTTTGTAGATTAATTTCCCGGGGTTCGCTTGCGGGCTCGAGGGCCTAAGGACATGTACAAGATGTATTATGTCTAGTTTGGGAGACAAGGGGACCAGATTTCAAAGGGAAGGGACTGAAATGAAACTTTGATTATTTTATATCCTAAACCCAACTCTAACCCTTCCCAGCGATCGCAAGTTTTTGCAGCCCCTCTCCCCTTTGTTTTTCAACTCCTAAAATCAATTCCATGATTGTGGACGTCGTTCAAGGTGTGTACTACACTCTCATGATCTTTAATTCCATTATCTCAGTCGTTAAGATGGTCAATAAAGCCGTTTATTGATTTAGGGACAGATTCGGATTAAATTTGTTTGACCCACTTCCCAAGGAAAAAGTTAGAGTTTTTGGTGTCAAAAGTTTCCCAGGTATGTCTAGTATATCATACTAAAATTTCGTGATCATTGAAGTTCGTTTGATAGGTCAATTGTTAAAAACCGATTTCTAGGGTTCTTGAGTGTTGAAACCGGTAATTTTTGTGTTTCGGGTGTTGTGTGAATGGATGGTCGACCCGATCAGTTTGAGGAGTCTCATGTTAGTATTTGAACAGTAGGAAAATTATTTTTTTGGTCTTAGGGGCTTGTTTGGTTGATGATACCTTAATCGTTTTGAAAGAGCGCATAAAATCGGTTAATTGTTAATTAATGTGGAAAATGATGAGATTTCAAACCCTATCAACTCAGGTAGTTAAATATTAATGGGTAGGCTGTAAGAATGTCAAATTTTATCCAAATAGGGCTGATTTGGTTGGTGGTTGGTTAATCGGTTCGTTAACGAATGAATTCGACTCGTTTAATGTAAAACGGGCATAGTTTGGGAACCGTTGGTGGTGATTTATTGTAAAGGGTGTTTTGGGTAATTCAAGGACTCCGGGGGCTGATGTAAATGGATATGAATGTTGGGTGAGGACATTGGCCAATTCAAGCCTATTAGGATGTCTCGTAGAATAAACGAGTCGTCGCGGTCTAGTTAGTGAATGTTGTATGATTCATTTCAGGAGTTTGATCTGTGTGTGGTAAGCTGGAGGATCTGGTTGTGATATTTGTGTGGTTGGTTCTAGGTGAGTTTCATGATTCCCTTTTTTTAAATATGTTACGTTTTGGGCTAGCATACACGTTTTATGACGTTTTTACCCTTCGAACGCATTTGAATGATATTGCATAGTTTATGTTATTTTTACTATGTATGCTTGGAAGTTTGTATGTTTGATGTTTATGTTATGTGTATGTGTGTGTGTGGCCACCACGTTTATGTTTTTGTTACGCTGTGACCGGGTCGAATGTGAATGTGAAAATTCCTTGATTTCCCTATTGGGGGTTAAGGTGAAGTGTTCCGGGACAGGAAGTATTGTCCTTGGGGCGAATGAATGTAAAATCCCCTAACAGTTTATCTGTCCTTGGGTCCTTAACTTTGTGTTTTAGAATTGATGGAATATGACCCGTGTTACGTGCTTGACTGAGGAAAGTTTATTTATTGATTTATTGATGTTATTTATGTATTATTATGATGTTGTATATATATATATATGTATATATATATCATTATGGAAGTCGTATGTTAAACACCTTGGTTGCTCTTTCTGTAGCCCCTCTCCCCTTCGTTTTTCAACTGCTAAAATCGATTCCAAGCTTGTGGAGGTCGTTCAAGGTGTCTACTACACTCTCATGATCTTTAATTCCGTTATCTCGGTCGTTAAGATGGTCAATTAAGCCGTTTCTTGAGCTAAGGAGAGATTCGAATTAAATTCGTTTGACCCACTTCCAGAGGTCAAAAGTTGGATTTTTTGGTGTCAAAAGTTTCCCAGGTATGTCTAGTATATCATGCTAAATTTTCGTGATCATTGGAGTTTGTGTGATAGGTCAATTGTTAAAAACATATTTCTAGGGTTCTTGAGTTTTGAAACCGGTAATTGTTGTGTTTCGGGTGTTGTGTGAAAGGATGGTCGACCCGATCAGTTTGAGGAGTCTCATGTTAGTATTTGAACAGTAGGAAAATTATTTTTTTTGGTCTTAGGGGCTGGTTTGGTTGATGATACCTTAATCGTTTTGAAATAGCGCGTAAAATCGGTTAATTGTTAATTAATGTGAAAAATGATGAGATTTCGAACCCTATCAACTCGGGTAGTTAAATATTAATGGGTAGGCTGTAAGGATGTCAAATGTTATCCAAATATGGATGGTTTGGTCGGTGGTTGGTTAATCGGTTCGTTAACGCACGAATTCGACTCGTTTAACGTAAAACGACATAGTTTGGGAACCGTTGGTGGTGTTTTATTGTAAAGAGTGATTTGGGTAATTCAAGTACTCCGGGGGCTGATTTAAATGGATATTAATGTTGGGTGAGGACATGGGCCAATCCAAGCCCACTAGGATGTCTCGTAATAATAAACGAGTCGCCGCGGTCTAGTTAGTGAATGTTGTATGATTCATTTCAGGAGTTTGATCTGTGTGTGGTAAGCTGGGGTTGTGATATTTGTGTGATTCGTTCCTGGTGAGTTTCATGATGTCCTTTTTTTAAATGTTTTACGTTTTGGGCTAGCATACACGTTTTATGACGTTTTTACCCTTCGAAAGCATTTGAATGATATTGCATAGTTTATGTTATTTTTAATATCTATGATTGGAAGTTTGTATGTTTGATGTTTATGTTATGTGTATGTGTGTGTGTGGCCACCACGTTTATGTTTTTGTTAAGTCGTGAACGGGTCGAATATGAATGTGAAAATTCCTTGATTTCCCTATTGGGGGTTAAGGTGAAGTGTTCCGGGACAGGAAGTACTGTCCTTGGGGCGAATGAATGTAAAATCCCCTAACAGTTTATCTGTCCTTGGGGTGAAGGTTATTCGGGTCCTTAACTTTGTGTTTTGTACTTGATGGAGTGTGACCCGTGTTACGTGCTTGACTGAGGAAAGTTTATTTACTGATTTATTGATGTTATTTTTGTATTATTATGATGTTTTTTATATATGTATATATATATATATATCATTATGGAAGTCGTATGTTAAACACCTTGGTTTTTCTTTAATATATTTTGATGATTAAAACATGAACTCACTCAGCTCAAGCTGACTTTGCGTGTTTGTTAGAATGATTTTCAGGTTATACGTGGATGGGATTACTGCTTGGAGGTGCACAAGACTACCCGAGATTCCGAGGCAGTTCTAGTCGATGTTCTTCGTCATGTTATTATTTTTGAATTTTTTAAATTACATTTTCATTTTAAGGATAATATGTTTCTAGTCGAATCCCATTTTTATTTTTAATAATTAAGACAACCATGGATGACCTTTTCTTGTCTTAAAAAGAAATAATGTTTGAATGTTTCGTTGAGTTTTCCGCTGCAAGGATATTCTGAATTGGATTTTCAAGTTATGTAATACTGATTTATCTTTTAATAATTTAATTTACATTTTCGTGTCTCAAGGATAAAAATTTGATGATTTGTAAATTTCCGCTGCAAGAATACTCTGTAATGAATTTTTGGATTTAAGAAACCAGTATTTGTTTGGAATGATTACCAACTGTAGGACTCCCGGATTTTGGGGTCTTACAAGTTGGTATCAGAGCCAACGTTCGAGAGATCCGTGCATCTTTCGGTGCTTGGACTTGAACAATTACGAGAGGGACTAGAATTTCCAACCGTGGGTAGCTGCACCCCAAGAGGTAATCGTTACATTCAATGTATGTTAAAATGTTTTCTTTCTTAATTTTCGATGTGCTAGATAGAATATTAATGTAGTCATAAACAAGAAGTATTTAGAACGGGTAGGTAAAGCAAACGATTAATAACATTTGATCAACGTTATTAGCAGTTTACCCTTACTTTCCATGTGCTAAATACGACTTGTGACTGATTACGTGAAGATTCTATCTTCGTAGGAGTAAGGTATGCCTAGTAAGAGTTAGTTGGATGGGGTCGTACCGGGAGCCGTGGTGGTGGTTAACCATAATGGACTAGAATTGTAAGGGGAATTCGCCTGGGTTAGTTAACGATAATTGGGAGGCTAAGTTCGTTTTGTGTAAGACGTTATGGTTGAGGCTTATCGGGTTGTGCGTATTTTAATACCTGTAATGATTGCTGAGGTTGTGGAGGTGTCGAAAGTTCTGGTAAGGATATGGGTAAAGAGGGTAATGAAGGTGGCCAGAGAATGAGGAGAACTTGAAATGAGGCTCACTAGACACACTATTCCATTCATCAGGGCACGACAGAGATGTACCCAGACTTTAAGAAGAATTATTGGTGGCCAACGATGAAGTATGATGTGGCTCCGTATGTAGATAAGTGTTTGGTGGGTTTGCAGGTTAAGGTTGAGAACCAGATGCCAAATGAGAAACTCTAAACCTTTAGGCATTCCAGGATGGAAGTGGGAGCACCTTGCGATGGATGTTATAACTAAATTGCCATGTACACCTAAGATAGGGTATGCTACTATTTGGGTGCAGTGGAGGCACCGCAGAGGCTCCGAGACTTCTTAAGAATCCGAGTACGGGATGAAGAGGCTCTACCCGATCTTGTTTCCGGACTAGCGGGATTCGGGGACGAATCCCATTGAAAGGGGGTACACTTGTAACATCCCTAAATTTCTCGTTAACCAAACGTCACGCTTGTGAGGTTTGTATATTAATTTCCCAGGGTTCTCTTGTGGGCTCGGGGGCCTAACGACATGTACAAGATGTATTATGTCTAGTTTGGGAGCCAAGGGAACCACATTTCAAAGGGCAGAGACTGAAATGAAACTTTGAATATTTTATATCCTAAACCCAACCCTTCCCAGCGATCGCAAGTTTCTGCAGGCCCTCTCCCCTTTGTTTTTCAAATCCTGAAATCGATTCCAAGCTTGTGGAGGTTGTTCAAGGTGTCTACTACACTCTCATGATCTTTAATTCCATTATCTCGGTCGTTAAGATGGTCAATCAAGCCGTTTTCTTGAGCTAGGGACAGATTCGGATTAAATTCGTTTGACCCACTTCCCAAGGACAAAAATTGGATTTTTTGGTGTCAAAAGTTTCCCAGGTATGTCTAGTATATCATGCTAAAATTTCGTGATCATTGAAGTTTGTTTGATAGGTCAATTGTTAAAAACAGATTTCTAGGGTTCTTGAGTGTTGAAACCGGTAATTGTTGTGTTTCGGGTGTTGTGTGAAAGGATGGTCGACCCGATCAGTTTGAGGAGTCTAATGTTAGTATTTGAACAGTAGGAAAATTATTATTTTTGGTCTTAGGGGCTGGTTTGGTTGATGATACTTTAATCGTTTTGAAAGAGCGCGTAAAATCGGTTAATTGTTAATTAATGTGGAAAATGATGAGATTTCAAACCCTATCAACTCGGGTAGTTAAATATTAATGGGTAGGCTGTAAGGATGTCAAATTTTATCCAAATAGGGCTGGTTTGGTTGGTGGTTGGTTAATCGGTTCGTTAATGCACGAATTCGACTCGTTTAACGTAAAACGGACATAGTTTGGGAACCGTTGGTGGTGATTTATTGTAAAGGGTGTTTTGGGTAATTCAAGTACTCCGGGGGTTATGTAAATGGATATGAATGTTGGGTGAGGACATGGGCCAATTCAAGCCCATTAGGATGTCTCGTAGAATAAACGAGTCGTCGCGGTCTAGGTAGTGAATGTTGTGTGATTCGTTTCTGGAGTTTGATCTGTGTGTGGTTAGCTGGAGGATTTGGTTGTGATATTTGTGTGGTTCGTTCCAGGTGATTTTCATGATGTCCTTTTTTTTAAAATGTTTTACGTTTTGGGCTAGCATACACGTTTTATGACGTTTTTACCCTTCGAAAGCATTTGAATGATATTGCATAGTTTATGTTATTTTTACTATCTATGCTTGGAAGTTTTTATGTTTGATGTTTATGTTATGTGTGTGTGTGGCCACCGCGTCTATGTTTTTGTTAAGCCGTGACCGGGTCGAATGTGAATGTGAGAATTCCTTGATTTCCCTATTGGGGGTTAAGGTGAAGTGTTCTGGGACATGAAGTACTGTCCTTGGGGCGAATGAATGTAAAATCCCCTAACAGTTTATCTGTCCTTGGGGTGAAGGTTATTCGGGTCCTTAACTGTTAGGGTATTTTACATTCATTCGCCCCAAGGACAGTACTTACTGTCCCGGAACACTTCACCTTAACCCCCAATAGGGAAATCAAAGAATTTTCACATTCACATTCGACCCGGTCACGGCTTAACAAAAACATAAACGTGGTGGTCACACACACACATACACATAAACATCAAACTTACAAACTTCCAAGCATATATAGTAAAAATAACTTATACTATGCAATATCATTCAAATGCGTTCGAAGGGTAAGAACGTCATAAAACGTGTATGTTAGCCCAAAACGTTAAACATTTAAAAAAAGAGAATCATGAAACTCACCTGGAACGAACCACACAAATATCACAACCAGATCCTCCAAGTAACCACACACAGATCAAACTCCTGAAACGAATCACACAACATTCACTAACTAGACCGCGGTGACTCGTTTATTCTACGAGACATCCTAATTGCTTGAATTGGCCCATGTCCTCACCCAATGTTCATATCCATTTACATCAGTCCCCGGAGTCCTTTAATTACCCAAAACACCCTATACAATAAAACAACACCAACGGTTCCCAAACTATGCCCGTTTTACGTTAAACGAGTCAAATTCGTGCGTTAACGAACCAATTAACCAACCACCAACCAAATCATCTCTATTTGGATAAAATTTTACATCCTTACAGCCTACCCATTAATATTTAACTACCCGAGTTGATAGGGTTTGAAATCTCATCGTTTTCCACATTAATTAACAATTAACCGATTTTACGCGCTCTTTCAAAACGATTAAGGTATCATCAACCAAACAAGCCCCTAAGACCAAAAAAAATAATTTTCCTACTGTTCAAATACTAACATGAGACTCCTCAAACTGATCGGGTCGACCATCCTTTCACACAACACCCGAAACACAACAATTACCGGGTTCAACATTCAAAAAACCTAGAAATCGGTTTTTAAGAATTGACCTATCAAACGAACTCCAATGATCACGGAATTTTAGTATGATATACTAGACATACATGGGAAACTTTTGACACCAAAAACTCCAACTTTTGACCTCGGGAAGTGGGTCAAACGATTTTAATCCAAATCTGTCCCTAGGTCAAGAAACGGCTTAATTGACAATCTTAACGACCGAGATAATGGAAATAAAGATCATGAGAGTGTAGTAGATACATTGAACGACCTCCACAAGCTTGGAATCGATTTTAGGATTTGAAAAACGAAGGGGAGAGGGGCTGCAAAATGTTGCGATCACTGGGAAGGGTTAGGGTTGGATTTAGGATATAAAATAATCAAAGTTTCATTTCATTCCCTGTCCTTTGAAATCTGGTCCCCTTGGCTTCCAAACTAGACATAATACATCATGTACATGTCCTTAGGCCCCCGAGCCCCCAAGCGAACTCTGGGAAATTAATATACAAACCTTACACGCGTGACGTTCGGTTAACTAGAAATTTAGGGAAGTTACAAATAGTTAGAGAAAGTTATTTAGGAGGTTCCTGTAAATGTTTGAAACGTAAAGTTTTTATAAAAATATTGAGATTTAAGTTTGTGAATCACATCAATTTCTTTGATAAAAATTTTCCGTTAAATGAAAGTTGTTACGATACTTCGGGTTGGCTTAAGTTGTAAAATAATTTACGAGAAAATTTGAAATAAACCAACCCGCGTAACGTAAGTCGTTCTTGAAATGCTTAAAATTAAGTAGTGGAAAATATCATGGGAAACTAAGATAATAAGGTTTGTATTTTAAAGTTTATTGTAAAAATAAAAGTCTATTGTCATAAGGAAGCAAAATAATTTTTTATAACGTTAAAAATAAAATTTTGCTTATGAGGAAATTTAAAATAATTGAATTGAATGTCGAAATTTGTTATGAGGTATTAATATGAATGATGAAAGTTGTTTTGAGAGTAAAAATTTGCGTAATGAATCTTATTTTTACCATGTTCGTTATTTAATATCGTGTAACAAAAAATTTTGTGTATTTCTTGAAAAATCAAGGCAAAACGATCATAAAAAATTTAAAATGAGTTGAATCATTTAATGCTAATTTAAATTGTGAAAATTTATAATGAACCAAAAATTGCATAATGAAAGTTGCAATGAGAATAAATTTTGGAAATGAAAATTCTACCTTGTGTATTTATAATATAGTGTAATTAAAATGTCGTGAGAAATTTAAATAATCAATATTGTGAAATGATATAGTTCAAAGTAAACGGGATTGTTATAAAAATAAAATTTTTAGGAAATCTTGTATAACGATTTTAAAGACAATTTAAAATTTATATAATGGGAATTTTCTCGAAAAATCAAGGTAAAATTTATCATAAAACTGTTAACACGATGAAATTTATATGATAAAAATGTTGTTTATAAAAAGTCGTAATGAACAAAGATGACATATTAAAAATCATTATGAATAGTTCAAAATATTTTTAACTTACATTGAAGATATCACAATAAACAAAATTTTGTAATAAAAATTGTGGTGTGAAATTAAAATGAGAAAATTTGTGTAGAAACTTTATCATGTGAAATCAAGATATAAAAGAATTATTCACAATGAAAAAAATAAAATTTATAAATGAGAACTTGTGATGAGAATTAATATGACAAAACAAAAGGAAAAATTGTTTAAATCCTTGAAATTTGTAAATAATGTCTTAAGATTTAAAGGCGAAAAAATCATGCATGAACCACCATGACTTGACGCCCCGACGATAAATCTTAAATAAAAATGAGATAAAATGTGGAGTCGAACATGTGCACTTATCACCGCGTCTTTCATGTTTGCGACTCAAATCACGATAATAATGACCAATAAAATTTAGGTACACCGAGATGTTAAAAACACTAGTCCACGTATCACCGTGGCTTTTATGTCTTAACATCAAAATATAAGGAGGCAACCGGAACGTTTGCATTCAACAACTTAAAGTGATCGATCATCTCATATGAGACAATATTTAAGGATATTAGAAACAACGGGATCCAAGGTAAGCTCGTGATCCATAAAACACAATAAAAACGAATGTTTTTGCGGAAAGGTAAGGATACCTTAGATTATTATGAGAGTGTGTGTATGTGTATATTTATGATTTTGATGAAATAAATAAGTATATAAATAGATAAGCGTAATGAACAATCGAGTAGGGTAAACACATATAGGAAACACGTATAAGGACCACCCTAAAGCATAAACTATACTAGGTCGTTACGTCTAACCACCTATCCTATAGTCATGGCTCTGATACCAATCTGTCACACCCCGACCAATAGCGGTGGAACATGCCGGGGTGCAACGGATTGCTCAAGAACACTATGACACTGTTAAGTGACAATATTTAATCAACTCATTTATTTCATAAATCAATAAACAAAACATCTTGTTCATACAAAACAAATTGAATAGAAGTAAACAAATATATATTGTTTATTTAACTAATTACTTAGTGGTCTCAAAACAAGCTAAGTTCCTCAATTCTTCGTTCAAGAAATTATCATACCTGTAACATTGCATAAAATAAACTTTGTCAACACAAATGTTGGTGAGCAATTTTAATAGTTTTGAACAATTAGTATACAATAGATGAAATCCACAACTCGTATATGGAACAACAAATATTAGCAACAATTTAGATATGCAAATAGTAAATAGTTTGAGACACCTTTCTATATGGTAACAACCAAATATACTCGAATAATAGTTGCCCTAGGCTACTATCAATTAAGCTAAATTAGTTATGGGAGCGTATGATCATACTTAATAGTTTCATAGAGGCCAACCTGCCTAAAAAAATAAACATATAGCACGTAATCATGTAAAGCATATAACACCAAATTGAGCATTTATTAAGTAACATATACTAAAGAGTTTGTGGTTTGATACACAAGTACAAATCATTTGAATTTGAATAAGTATGCAATGCCACCCCCAAAACGTAAGAGTTTGTGGGATGAAAAAGTACTCACATGGAATAAATAACTTGAAGGGTTGTTTGTGATAAACCGGGATAATAAGTTCAACGAGTGAGGTCTAGGTTACAAGGGTTTCGGTTTAGAATATGGTCTTGAAAGACTTTAAAGTAAAATACAACGACAAGTTAAATAATTAATCAAAGTTTGAGGTTTAAAAAGTAAATATTTAAGAACTTGAAGTAACGGTTTTTGAAAAGTAAGTTTGCTCGAAATCGGGTCTCGGTATTCCACTTATTAGTTTGTACTTAACCTTTGTTAAGTAAATATGTGGGGATTAGTTTAATGCAATAGTGCAAGACCCCTTGTTAGATATACTTTAAGAAATAGTTTTAGAAAAACAATTCAACATTAGTTTATAAAAAAGTTTTAGAGGAAATATGAGATTCAGTGGCTCAAAACACACTAGTGTGTCTTAAGCGAGTGAACTCAGTTTTGTTCGGTATTGGTTCGGTCCTTGTCTCGGAATAAGACCGAGGATGGTTGCCTTTCATTCAAGAGTTTACATGTAAATGGGTAGGTTAATTTGGTCAAACAAAGCATAAAACAACAAAAACGAGATGGGAAATACTGCAGACACCCCTAGGCGCTGCGCGACCACCCTTGCCCTTTATGGCTGCGCGGCGCGGCGCTCTAGGCGATGCGCGACCTGACTTCCTTCCCTGGTCGCGCGGCGCAGCGTGCCTTGGGCGAGGGATGGGCTGGTCATTGAAGTTCGTTTTTGATGCATTTTAAGCGTTTTAAGAGCCATAAAAGGTGTTTTCGCGTTCGACAAGCATGAGATGATTATGAAACATAAAATCTATCATTTTAATAATACCGAAAGGGTTCGGGATAGAAATCGGGTCGGTTTACAATACGAAGGCAAAAACGAATCGAATCGGAAAATGATGAATGTCACATTAGGGAATTTCATCCCGAAATTAAGAAATACTATAACAACACCGTTAAATAAAATACATAATACAGAACTTTAGATAGTTGAAGTAACGCTCCAAATGAAAATCCGATAAGGGCACTTATATATAGGATGTACCAGCGGCGTATCCACCATGTCCTTATCATCATTTACCGTTTTCTCAACTACTTACGATTATCCAGATTATTTTTTCCATGCGTGGACTTTGGTAATTACGTGTCGACCCGTAATCACTTAGATCGTCGGATGGTTCACATAACCCGTCCCATTGTGTGGGTTACAAAACATTTGAATAAAACATGATTTTGAGAATACAAAAATTTTAAGGAGTTTTAATTATAACACTAGAAATTCACAAATGTATAAAACAATTTTATAAGTTGCTGTGGATTTTAATAAAGAAATGTCTAAAACATTGCAAAGATATAAGTATTTTAAGTTGAATAAAAAATAACTTATTACTAGTTAAGGGTAATGAAGGTAGGAAAATGAGATATAGGTAGGCTTTAATAAAAAATTTATTAAACAAAACAGACTTTATTCATAAGATAGAAAATAAATAGTTCAAATGGGAAAAATCCGAGGCCATAAAGAGGCGTTACAAAACGTAATTAAGAAAAGACAAGAGAAATTAAGATAGATAAAGAAAACGACAATAGTCTTCAGGTTCCTTGAGTAGCTTAACTGACGTGACTTGAAGTACCATGAGCAGTTGCATTCATAGGAGTTGGAGCAGTCGAGGTAGATTGATCTGGGGTAGCTTGAATAACATGAGCTTGAACAGTTTGCAAGAAGGTTGTTTGGTGGAAATATGTCCGGTAAACTTGAGTTTGCGGTTCTGGGGTTTGGTGGTGTTGGGTTAAGTATGGTTGACCTTGATTGATGGGAGGAGCTTGAGGAACATGATGTTGATGGGTTTGAGCCTGTTGAGCAGGGGTCAAGTAATAGGGTATAGTCGTAGATTGGGCTTGATAAACTTGGGTACGTTAAGGGCACACATTATGGAGATGATTTGGGTTCTTACAATGGTTGCAAGCACGAGTATTAGTAACATCAGGTTGAGCATAAGGATGAGTAGATGGTATATAGTCACCAACAAAGGAATTAGTGGGAAAAGTTGAATCAGTTGGATTGATGTCTTGAATTTGGGTCACTATCCTAGGGATCGCAACAACTATCTCTTGGCGATACAGGCAGCCATACGGTGGTCGTGAGAATCAAACGATTGATGTCGAGGATGACGGCGGTTTCTTAAATGACACATTCTACGAGAACCAAAAATAAAGATTTATAAGATGAAGGATAAGTTGAGGAAAACATTAGGATAATAAAATGTTTAGTTATTTAGATAACTTATAATAACGTTGCCTTAAGAAGTAAGAGGAACTGTATCATGAGGATTAAAAGTAAAAGTTTATAAGATGAGGGGGGGGGGGTACATTGCGTAAATAGTTATTAGATGATGTAGTCAATATGATTAATGTGTGATGACTACATGAGGAGTTAAGTAAATTTAAAACTTATATTTTTATTAAGTTTACAATAAGCTAACAAATATAAATTGTGGATGTTGGCCTCCCATGAGCTTTCCATGGAAATTTTAATGGCCCAACGCAACTAACGAAGGAAAACAACTGAGTTGGACAGCCCATGAGTGTTACATGGCATTTTGATTGTTCCAACTAATTAACGAATTATCAATGCAATGTAGTTTGTCGGCCGGATGAGCGTTACATGGAGTTTTGACCAACCAAACTAAATAACGAACTATCAAAACAAAATATGGGTAGTCGGAGTATCTTGTGAATCACCACGTTGATTACTCCAACAAAAATACGAAAACAAGTTAAGAAAGGGATAGTCAGGATTCCCAACTAACAACTTAAAATAGCGTAAACCATAATCGGAAAGTTACTGAATTTAAGCCACGAATCACCGTAAATTCGGTTTTAAAAAAATATTATAGGAATGCAACCACTAAGGTGGTTATGGTTGACAGCTTAGGGTGTCGGTCATATGGTATTTTTGGGTCGCGCTCGAGTCCATAGAGTCGAGTACTGTGGTCAGGTTATCCCCCAGGTAAGGAATAGTGTCTTACCTTTGGTTCTCGGAACCGTTTTGCCAAGGCCCAACTCACAGTTTCTCTCCCCCTTTCATTTATCATAAGGACATGCCACATAACCTAACCCTAAGGTGAACAAGTGAAAACAACAGCTGGGAATTCTTAAGGAATTTCCCGAAAATAAAAACAATCTAATTTTCGAAACGTTTTCTTTGAATTTTGAGGCATAACCTCGGAGTTTGTGTGTGTGTGTGCATAACAATAAATAATAAATAATTATCTAAGAAAGATGTAAACAATTTAAAATTGAACACATAAAGGTAAACAGATAGGCACGTATAGGGCTCCTAAACATGTGTCTAAGGAAATTCTAACGACCTATCTTAAACTTTCGACTCTGATACTAATCTGTCACACCCCAACCTACGCCGGAAATGTCAGGGCGTGAACTGATTGCCCGTAGCTCTAAAGGTACTATATGCACTATTATAAGTTTCAATATCTATTAAATAAATTTCAAATGAAACAAATATTCATACAATATCCAAACCAACAAAAGTGCATCAACAATCAAAATTCATAAATAATATTTCTCGTTAATTTTTCTTCTAGCATAAATCCTTAAGTGATCTTGTACTTCAGTTACTTAACATCAAACGATAACCTACATATGCGTTGAAAATAAAGTAGTTTTGTCAGCACAAGGCTGAGTGAGCAACACACCAGTTTAAATGTACATATAGTATATATAAAAATAAGTATTTGCAACAAGTCATATGAGGATAACAAATCAACCAAATGAGCAAGTATAACTGAGATGTTGAGAATCACAAAGTCTATAACGACTGGCGTATCATCATACTATTTATGAGATTATGCCAGACATCTCCGAATGCGGTTCATGTAATGAAAATAAGCACATAACAAGTAAGGTACAATTCATTAGTACATAAGACAATAGTTGCAGTTTTGTGTATAAATATACGTGAGAATATAATTTACGCATATGTCCCCAAAACATGAAAAACAAGTAAAATACGGGAATGTAGTACTCACCTCGATAGACGATCAAATGTGATTTGAGATATTAGGAATACGGGAAATCTCACGAGAACGTTAAAGCTTAAAGAGGAACAAAGAGAAAGCGGGTACGCTAAGTAAAGTACAAGATCAGATAAGCGAGTTCGACAATTATAATTATTATTAAGTTAATATTATATTCTTTTTAATCATAATAAATATAATATTTTATTATATATAAAGATATTATATAAGTAAAACACATCTTTAATACTATTACTAGTTTATTAATCCGTTTAAAAGTATATTATAATATTTTATTTCATAAAAATATTAATTAAGTAAAATACAACTTTTAAAAATATTTATTAGTTTTGTAAAAACATTTAATAAGTTTGACCACTTGTATATATATATATATATATATATATATATATTTATATAACAAAAAATATTAGTTTATGTGGTATTATATATACGTATATATACATATATGTATATCTAAATACACATATACATACATACACGGACAAAAATGTGAGAAAACAAGTATTATATGATTGGTTTCTAAAAAAATAGTTTTAATTAATTAATATTAATAATATAGTTATTAAATGTTTCAAAAATAAATTTACAAAATAAAACCCAAAAATCCGGGGTGGCAGGGGATCGAACCCATGACCTCCCCCCCCCCCCCCCCCGCAACACATGTGTTTAAAGCAAGCTACCAAGCGACGTGCAACATGAACCGGTTTCTATTATTTATAAATAAACACAAAACTGACAGGATTTGATTATAAACCCTAACAATTACAATTGACTAAAACTGTTAATTTTAATCAGTTATGCCTTAGGGCTTTTGTTTAATACATTATCTCGATCAAGACACGCTAATAAATTACCTCGTTTGATGATCTGAGTTGGATTAATTAACTGCTACAGGTGACGACAGAAATGATTATGAACGAGCAAGCAAATGGTGATAATAATCCAATTAGTTTGAGAGCTTAGGACGACGATGGTTATGAGATCGTATGTGTGCGTTTAATTGATATAATACAACCAATTTCGTGTTCTACAATATTATACGAGTGTCGGCTTGATAAAAAGGAAAGACGGATCAAATACGAATGAATTAACATAATCGTGTCGTTGATTAGGCCGATAATATCATAAACAATATATTCACACGATCAATTAATAATAATAACGCGCATCTTATGGTCCAAGATAACCAATTTGATATTCGGGTATAAGAAACTGAATACAGGTCGGGTTAAAGATTGATGATCCATCTTTTGAGAATGGGTTATAATAAAGTTACAAAATGGACATTGGAGTTTGAAGGTGTTACAAAGAAATATAAAACTTTATATTTTTGGGCTAAAAATGCCAAAACCTAAAATTTATAATTATAAGTAATTATATATTAATAAAAATCAATTTAGTTCGATACACGCAAATTATATTTATTTAATAAAAATAACCCGAACATTGAACCGAATCGGATAAAAGTATTAAGTTTGAAAACCCGAGTTGTTACAGATACCATCAAAATCCGGGTAGTAGCCATTGGATGGCGGTTAAGAGTATAATGAAATACCTTAGATGGACTAAGATATGTTTCTAATATATGGCTCTGGTGAGGAGGAACTCGTTGTAAAGTGTTACACGGATGCGAGTTTCCAAACTGATCGAGATGATTCTCGATCGCAATCGGGATATGTTTTCGTTATGAATGGTGGGGCAGTCTCTTGGAAGAGCTCAAAACAAAGATGTTGTAGCATTGTCCACCACTGAATCGGAATACATCGCCGCCTAATTGGCAGCTCAAGAAGCTTCGTAGACAAGGAAGTTCATTGTTTATCTAAGGGTAGTCCATACCATTCAGGACCCTCTAGAAATCTTTTGTGACAACGAGGGTGCGATTGTTCAAATCAAGGAACCCCGTGCACATCAAAAGACAAGGCACATCGAGTGGAGTTTCAACTACATAAGGGATGAAGTTGAAAAAGGAAAGATATTTAATTGCAAAGTTCACACCGATCAAAACATTGCGGATCAACTCACGAAGCTCCTTGAAAGGCCGAAGCATGAAGGTCATACTTGCGCCTTAGGAGTTATGTTCCATTTTAGCATGTTTAAATCCGTGAATAAGTTAATATTCTAAATGTCCGTAGTCGTTCATATTTGTGGGAACAAATATGAAGGTAAGACTATTATGAACTTGGATTAGTGGATATTCATAAGGTATGAATATAGAGCAAGGGTATTCTTCCAAGGTTCATAGATATTTATGGGATATAAATGTTGGACTGACCCGCCCTCAAATGTTACTACATAGAATCTTTGTGATTGATCATAAGTGTTAGGGCACGGAAATTTGACAATGTGGATACGTTATCCTGGCATATGTCTGGATCAGTTATCCTTAGCATGTGTTCCAGATCCTGTCAGGATCAAGGATCCTCAGTTACTGGCATTACTAACGATTATTTCTCATGTGTAGGTTAATATATATAACGGCTACAGGACCTGGTCTACCTAAGATTTCACTATAAGGCTCATTCAACATGTGGTAAAAAGTGATGGACTATGCTAGTGGGAGAGTGGCGGATT
The DNA here is from genome assembly GCF_021521415.1 of Bidens hawaiensis. NCBI lineage: Eukaryota > Viridiplantae > Streptophyta > Magnoliopsida > Asterales > Asteraceae > Bidens > Bidens hawaiensis. The sequence goes on along the minus strand of NW_027497220.1, from coordinate 88,518 downwards.
TATTGGGAATATGGTTATAGATATTTTATTTTTATTGAGCTTTATGATCAATTGGGGTTTCACACTGAACATGTTCACAATCATCCTCAGAGCAAGCTAGAGCTGAAAACACACACATAGCTTTCGTTGTAATATTGATCATATCCTCCAAACCTTGTATTCTCATTTTTTATATTAATAAATTGGTGATAGACCATTGTCATCACCCGAGGTTTTTATGCCGACGATCCTCTAAAGATCAATGGGTTTTCCTCATATAAATCTATGTGTTCATTGATATATTACATATTCAATCACAAACACCAAGTCCCACAATTACGATGTTGGTTACATTATCCTTAGTTGATTTTTGACCAAAACAATTTGGCGCCCACCGTGGGGCAATTGGTGCTATAATCCAGAAAATACCCTATCAATATCCAACATTTTCAATCAATACCACCATTAATGGCCTCTCAACAATCTTCTACTTCATCAACCATGCCCTTATCCGCTTCTCACTCATCAAGAACCTTACCACTGATGCCTCCTCTGCTAGTAGCAGCTCCAAGGACCACCGTGGCTGGAAACAAGACACAAATCCCATTCTTCCAGAGCTCGAAAACCCATGCTGCCACTTCGGTGGTTAACTCTAACAATGATGTTTCTGCTATTTTTTTCATAGGTTAAAGCTTACATGGAGCAGCAGAGCAAGACTAACCAAAGGATCCTTCGGGAGATCGAAGACCTCAAGAGGGCCAAGAGGCCAGCGGAGGATCAAACTCCCTGATGCCTAGGATGCTGGATTTCACCACTCCAGGGTCCTTGTCTCAACCTACTCAAGGATCGTCCATCCTTCAATCGGGATCCATGAGTCAAAAAACTCAGGGATCCTCATTTTTCCTGCAAGGATCATCCATCCTTAATCCGGGGTCCATTGGTCAACAGGCTCAAGGATCCTCGATCTTTCAACAAGGATCATCTATCCTCTAATCAGGGTCAATGGGTCAGCAAACTCAAGGATCCTCGAGCTTTCATCAAGGATCATCATTCCTTCAACCAGGATCCTCTGGGTTATATAACCAAGGATCCTATAACTTCCAGCCTCAAGGATCCTTCATCCAGAAAACTAGGGATCCTCAGGAATTCAGCATCAGAGGTCTTCAGAGGTCCATGAAGGAGACATTATCCCCATGTAGACCATCGCCTCTGGTGGATCAACTCCAGTAGCAAAAGCTTCTTACCTCAGCTACTCTTCTGGAATGACAACGTTCACGCAACAAAGAGGTAACATGCATGATCCTATATCCTTAGATGCTAACCGTGGTTCCATGCAGGATGCAGGTATCAACCAAGCTATGGCTAAGGAGCTGCAGAAACTTAAGGATATGATATCCAGCGTACCAGGGGTGGTTCGTCCAATACTTGAAATACCAGAAGGAAGCCACAAGTTGTCCAGATTTGCTGCGCCTATTTATGATGTTGAAATCCCAAAAAGATTTCTGACACCCAACATGAAGGTGTATGATAGAACAACTGATCCCGAAGAGCATGTAGCTCAATACAGGGAGAGGATGGAGATCAATCCGATCCCTGAAAGACTCAAGGAGACTTGTCTATGCAAGGGTTTCGGATCCACACTAACAGGATCGGCATTAAAATGGCTGCTAAGTCTTCGTCCCTTTTCTGTTACTTCTTTTTCTAATTTATTTAACTTATTCAACAACCAATTTTCTTGTAGTAGAAAATTTGAGAAGTTAACTAGTGATTTATATAGAGTTGTCCAACCCAATGATGAATCCCTTAGGGATTTTGTCACAAGGTTTGGTAGGGAGGCCCTAGATATCCCTAATCTTGATATGGCTACGGCTGTGGAAGCCTTCAAGATGAGACTTAATAGGGGCTCCACCTTTTATGATGATCTTGTGATGACTCCTTGTAGGACTTTAGATGAAGTAAGGAACAGGGAACTTAGATTCATACAGCTGGAGGATGACAAAAGGATTCAAGAACGGTTAGGGGATCAAACGAAGCAAGAATCTCCTGACAAGTAACAAGGATCCTCGTTCAGGAACAACAACCCGAAGCCTTACTCCAAATTCAACAATCAAAATGTTCGAGCAGTTGAATAAGGAGATGATGATGAAGATTACCCAAGCATCTTAGAGTATTGCTTCTCTGTGGTGTTAGAGCAGATAATTTCGATACTGAGGATATGCTATCCTTGAAGACGTGTCTGGATCAATTATCCTTCTGAAGAATTCCAGAGCTATGTCTGGATCAAGGTTCCTCAGCAGTTGGTATTATTAACAATTGTCTCATGTGTGTAGGTTGTTATTTAATGAATACAACGGCTCTAAGACTCAGTATACCTCAAAGTTCGCTAATGGAAGCTCCCATCACGTGGTCAATGAACGTTGAAGGAGTTATGGAAGAGTGGCGGATTATTAGGAAATGTTGTTAGTTGATATTTTCTTTATAATATCGAGATAACGATCAATTAGATATCACTTTTATTCTCACACACTAGAGCAGAACTCACAATTCTCTCTACTCGCTAGCATTCATTGTAACATTGATCGTAATCTCTAAAACACTTGTAACCTTTTTCGATTAATAAATTGGTGATTGACGAGTTGTCATCACCCGGGGTTTTTTCCTTTGATCTAAACAAGATCAAGGGGGTTTTCCTCGCAAAAAATTGTTGTGTTCATCTTAATTTCGTTCATACCTTCATTGTTAATATCATAGCACTATACCTCATATTTACGGATTTGGATACATTATCCTTAGCTGATTTTTATCCAAAACATGTGGATACTCATGGCTTGATTTATGCTATGAAGGATCTATGAGAGAAAGCAAGGTGGCCTCAAAAGAACAAGAAGTCAACAACCTTCAGAGATAAATCTAAATAGTGTGCATTCCATGTGGATTTTGGCAATATGAAGGATGACTGCATTGGTTTAAGGAGGGAAATTGGATACCTCCTGAGAAAGGGACATTTCAAAGAACTTTTAGGAAGAAAAAAAGTCAAGGATCCAGGATCCTGAATAGGTCCCTCAAAAACCAACTCCGCCCCCACCAGATGCTCAAGTGATCATTTTCATCTTCGGTGGCTCAGATATATGCGGCACTTCTTTCTTTTCGGAAAAAAGGCACGCCAAAGAAACCAAGCTGGAGAATGGGGAACGAACGGTCATATCACCACTTTGACGACTGACAAAAGAATCTTCTTTGATGAAAAAGATAAATCAAGCATCCAGGATCCTCACCACGAAGGTTTGATTGTAACTTTGTTTATCGCTAACCATTATGTACGCAGGATCCTAGTCGATGGTGGAAGCTCGATCAACATCATCCAACATGATGTACTCCAGAATGTGAGATATAGAGGATTAAAGATGAGAAGCTTTCCGGAATGAAGAAAATATAAAGGGAACCGGTTTTTATCTTTACTCCCTAAGCCAATTACTTATCTTTATTTAGTCCCTATTTGTGTCTTTTCACCTAATCTTTTTTGCAGCTTTTTGAAATTTGAATGCATTTGACAGCTGTGAATTTATCATCAACTGCCAAATTAGGGGCAATTTTTTGAGCCACAAATAATTAAGTACTAAGGATATGTTATTCTTGATGACGAGTCTGGATCGGTTATCCTTTTGATGAGCTCCGGAGTCGTGTGAGGATCAAGGATCCTTGGTACATGGTATTCTTAAAGATTGTTTCTTGTGTGTAGGTTAATATTCAACAAGTGTAATGGCTCAAAGACCTAGTCCACCACCTATTTCGCTACTGGACCTGTTCAGCACGTGGTGAAATGGCACGAATGAAGTGAGTGGGGAAGATGGCGGATTAGTAGGAGCAAGTAGTTAGTTGTTATTATTGTTAAATACCGAGTTATGATCAAAGTTAGGTCACCCCACACTTAGCTACATACGCACACATTCATTCACTTACTGCTTACATTCACGAACACTCTTCAAGAACACTCAAGGCAGATCACATACACTTAGTTTTCATTGTAACCTTTGGTCGTATACTCCACCTTTGTAACTCGATTTTGTATTAATAAAATGGTGATAGACAATTGTCGTCACCCGAGGTTTTTGTTCCGAGATCAAGGGATTTTCCTCGTAACAAATCTTCGTGTTTGTTCTTACAATCGTTTCATTATCGTTATCATCAAATTATCACTAGACCTCACCTAACTAATTTGGTTATATTATCCTTAGCCGATTTTTTATTAAAACAATAAGTAAATTTGAGTAAAGGTGGATATCATAGTATCCTCCGACCTGAGATACATATTGGGTCTTGATATTTACCGAATATTACACTTTGACTTAGTTCTTCGCTGCTCTGAAACATGACGGTACATAAGGCTAAGATCAAGTGTAGTATAAGGTGATTGTGGGAGACGTGTGTAGTCAAAAGGGGATTTGTCCCTCTTATTCGTTGAGAGTAAGATGTCTAAGGCCTGCTAAGTTAAATCAACAAAGAATGATCACTCTGTGTCTCTAGATTTGACATGACATATGTGGCAAAAGGATAAATGATAGATTCACCTAAATCATTTCAAGTAAGGGACTTGAAGCGGATGATGTTATTAAATGGCACTTCGTCATACGTATTAGGGGTAGTAAACCGTTGTTAAGCGGTATTTGCTACTTGCATCAATCTTCTATGTATCTTGTGCAAGTGGGAGATTGTTGGACTCGGTCTGCCCAAGACACATATTATAATTGATGTGGCTAGTACGTTATGATCCAAGAATATTTTGCACTTGAGGAATCAATAAATTATATGAATAACTTATTTTGAGAGATTATCTTATGATATTGTTTAAGTTTGTTAAATAATATATATATATATATATATATGATAATGGTTAAGATATATTTCATGAAACTTATGGCATGTTAAAAGTGTTACATGTCACAAAGTTTCAATAGACTTGCGACTAGTACATGGAGTATTAATCATGTGACTAGTACATGGAGTATTAGTGTGTTACCAGAAAATATAATAAATGGGCTGGTAGGGCCAGCCATTTATGGGGGGAAACTTCCCACCCATTTGTTTTGAAATTATCCCTCTTTATATTTTCTTGGACCACAACAAAAACATAACCACTAAGATTACATGCAATATTAAAAACTATCTCCTCTCCTCTCTCTCTCTCTCTTGGATTTCGGACATACAAGAAAAAGAACACAAGGAAGAGTTTTCTTGTGCAAGTGTTATCAAATCCTAGCAAGAAAGAGTGTTTGTTGGAAGCTTGTGGGTACACAAGCTTGAGGCTCTTCTCTTCTTGAAGACTAACCTTTCAAGTCATCATATCCTTCATTTCTTGGAGTCTTGAAGGTATATTACATAAACACCCTATGGTTGTTTATATTGGTACGCATGTAATTTCGTATATGGATCAGGGGCTTGGTTTTATATATATAAAATCGGTTTTATATTAATCTAAATAAAAAGATTTAAAACTAATTAATCCGTTGCGTTTTTCATATAAATGGGTTTATATGACTTTGATAATCTTGTTAAAATCCAACAATTTAATGTACAAGTAAGTCATTGCCGAGGCATATAAAGTCTTGCATTTGGGTGTCCGAACCGTCCACTCACTTGGGTCTTTATATGCCTCGTAACGGATCAGATAAGTGGGATTCAATAAAGTTAACTTAATTGGATGAAAGACGAAAATGGGAGAGAATCGCACAACATATGCTCTTTATATAATTAAGATGATTAACGAAAAAAATGGTGTTCATTATGTAGAGATCATATTGAATCGGTTGAGCATATCGTAATATCGTGCTTTGCCGCCTCAGTAATTCAGCATTTCGTAATAAGTGGTGGGGATCCCCTGGTACACGTACTCTAGGTGAGAGACCTACTTGATGGCATCGTAGCCATGTTATTCAAAATATAAAATAAAAAGCATTATAAGCGGTGAACCTAGTGACATGTTCGCGCATATGGAAACCGAGAAATGAAACAATTTTTAATAACAAAAGAATCTTGTAAAAAAAACCTAAAGAGGACATTAAACGTTATAGTTTTCATTGGGTAAAACATAGGGGGGGGGATAGAGAGGATGAATTGGAAAACGTGGTGTCACATCCCGACTTAGGGCCTAGGCGTGTGACCAATAGTTGATACATGTTTTATAAATATATAAGATTTTAAGGTTGTAAAGCGGAAGTTATGATTAAAATATTAATAAATTCCAAAAGACGGGAATTAAACACCCATTAGTTTGTTACAAAAGAGTTGAAGTTATAAACCATAATTTATAATATTTTAATAATAAAACTTCATGAGCCATCAGATCGTCTAACGACTAAACTCCAACTCCAAACATCTACTCTTGGTTACCTGTAAAACAGTTTATAAAATATGTCAGCAACACATGCTGGTGAACATGCTGACGCTAAAACATTTATGAAAACCTTTAGTTCATACTCGAAACAATCAGCAGCCCTCTAGACCGGAGTACCAATTATATAACATTAGTTAAGCCCTCACAGCCCTATAGATTGGCTCAATGAGACGAAAACTTGTACCACGTGTGGAGGGTAATGCCTGCCCTCTACCACATATGAGAGGATCCAAACACACGTATAACTAGCCCAGTTGCCAGTAGATACTACAGTTTTAGGGATACATTATCCCATGTAAACTTTGGTTTATGGGTAAATGCCTCGATTAAAGAGTTTTAAGTTATGTGCGTATTCACCTTTGTTTTGATCAGCGCTTTCACTGATTTTGTTTTGAAGTTACCTCAAACCTATGGTATGAGAATAACCAAGTATTAATACTAGATCAATGATCTAACGACAGACCTTTAGTCTATTTGCATAATCATTACCTTGACATTCTTTTTTTATAAAATACACTTGAACTTTTAGTTCAAGATGTTTGTTATTTCTTTCTTACGTTTCTTCTTTATTAAGAGACGTGTGTATATATATATATATATATATATATATATAGTTTCCACTTTATTAAGAAAAATTTTATAAAACTTTTATATTTAATATTTATCTATACCCTTTTCTTATAAAAATCACCGTTCACTTATTATTTCATCAAGGTATAGACTATACATTCGACTAGGGTCTAAGCCTTATATAATAATATAATCGGGCAGAACCCCTACCTTGTATGACTATATTATAAGAAATGCCTAAGCTTGACGCGAGCAACACTTCTACTTGTCGATGGTTAAATGAGGAAACAAACGAACAAAGCTCCCAACACTTTCACGTACTTCGAGAAAAGGACTCGTCGGAACATCGGGATCGTTGCACTTATTTTGGGGTAAAGTGTGTGTGAGGTATGAGTGGGACTTCATCCCATGGATGCCTATCTATAGGCAGAGCAGGTTCTCCTTCGTGTCGCGCGAAAGGCTTTTATCAGGTCTGTTCGTATAGCACGAAGGACTACTTAACCGCCACTGAATTCTTTTGTCCTTCGTGTAGCGCGGAAAATTGGTTCACGTCACGCGAACTAGATTTATAGGGTCGCTGAGTTGACACGTAGTCCTGCCACTTGTCACCACGTGGTGACACGTGTCAAAAATTGTCAGGATAAGAGTTGGGTTCCTTCGCGTCGCGCGAAGGACTCACCTGTTGCTCCTTCGCGTCCATTTTAGTCCTTTGATTTCTGATAACTTGTAATGACTTGGTCTTGATTCCATTTTCCAAAAATACTAAGGCGGCTCTTAAGCAGTGATGCGAAACGCGCGAAGTGCAAAATGCGCCATCAAAGCGCCTTTCGCCCAAGCTCGTGCCCGTGCGCGTCAGGTGCTTTGTAAGGCCCCGTTACCGGTGCCCTACTTTGGACGTTGGATTTACTCATAAACATAGTTCTAAATATCAGAGTTAATTAAAACTTTAAGCGGAATATAAAACTTTCAACCAATATATTACATAACCATCATTTCTTGTCTTAACTAACATTCAAATCGTTTAAACATAAAACATTGTCTTTTAAATAACATAACATTTCATTGACATGCCAGTGTCTTCAACTCCATGCCACGTGCTTCCCCTCAAGCGGGCTGCCTCATTCTACTCACCTGCATGCATATTAATAGTCAGCTACGCTAAGTGAGTTTTAGTTAATCATACAAAATACCATCAGTTTATGTACTTGCACACGCCCGAAGGGGTGTACATTATTCATACTTTACTTTACATACATAATTATCCATACTACATAAAGAGCCTTCTGCCCTATACCCTCACAGATATTATAAGGGTCTGGTCCCCAACATCACAGATATTATTAGGGTCTGGTCCTCATCCTCATAGATATTATTAGGATCTGGTCCCTATCCTCACATATATTATTAAGGTCTGGTCCCTATCCTCACAGATATTATTGGGGTCTGGTCCCTTTATTCCGTGCAACCGTACCGTACCTGTCTTTACACACTTCCCTTAACAATACGTGCAATATCCGAAGATCGTTCACGTACTATTAACATATCATACATACATCATTCATACATCATACATACGTCATATATACATCATTCATACATACATCATTTATACATCATATATATCATTCATATCTTTAGCTACCATCTGGCGGTACATGCAATATCCGAAGATCGTTCATGCACCGTCAAGCAATCATCATACATAAATCATACAAGGCATAAACTTACCACTTAAGGTAAGTGTATTAACTATCACGTCGAGTATGCACACAGCCCTGAAAACATAACAAGGAAGTGGGGCTAGAAACTCACCTGAACGCGACTAACTGTATAACAATTACACGTATCAATTAACTATCACTACTCATATCGCCCTTCTAGTCTAGTTATAACCCTCAACGAATGGTGGTCCGGGGGCAGCGCCCCTGTCAGCGGGGTCTAGGGGCGGCAGCCCCTAGCAAGGTCCAAGGGGCAGAACCCCTGGCAGCGGGGTCTAGGGGCGGCAGCCCCTAGCAGGGTTCAAGGGGCAGAGCCCCTGGCTGGGGTCAAGCTGCCAGGTCAGCATGGAAATTTTTTTTTCCATTAACTGTCTTATCACATTTTCCATTAGAATTTTTAATCATTAATTAATTTGCTATCTTAAAAGTTCAAGGGATTCTTTGTAATTAAATCATTCTTTCTAAGTCCAGGGACCATTCTGTAATTCTTTCAAAGTCTAGTTCGTTATTATGCTCTTTAACGAATTGAGATTCATTCGTTACTTCTGTCTTCCTTAACGAATTGGCGAATTCGTTACTTTATAACGAATTGGCCTTTTTAGCGAATTGGTCCTTATAACGAATTGGACTTATAATGAACTGGACCTTATTCGTTTGGTCTGGTTAACGAATTGAACTTCTTAGCGAATTGAACCCTTATAACGAACCAGTCCTCGTAACGAATTAGACCCTATAACAACTGGCCATCACACGAATTGGACTTAACGAACTGGGGCTAGTTCGCCAGTCTTTCATTAACGAACTACTTGACGAATTACCCCTAGTTCGTTAACTCTCCGTTAACGAATTAAGGTTAGGTCAGATAATGTCAGAAACATTCTCTGACATTTTGCTAACCTCGTACGCCGTTTTCCGGCGCCGTCATCGCCAGAAAACCGCGACTTTGCCGATAAAACGAGATCTCACTCGTTTTCTACCGTTTTTCACCGTTTTTCATCCCGTTCGATCCAGATTTGAGCTAGGGTGACCCCTAAACTCATCTTTGGTTCGGTTTATACCCAATTCCACCCAAATCTCAAGACTTTAACGGTTTAAAAGGTGTCGGCTCGTCGTTTCATGACTAAATCTTACGGCTTAGAGTTCATACAACATCATACTATCATTACCATGGATCGGTGCTCGGTTTATCCTTGGGTTCGACTAGACAAAACACACACTTAAGCTTTCTCTCTAGTTTATCTTTTTCTCTCTAGCCGAACCCAAGGATAAACCGAGCTCCGATCCAAGGTAATGATAGTATGATGTTGTATGAACTCTAAGCCATTAGATCTAGTCCCGAAACGACGAGCCGACACCTTAAACCCTTAAAGTCACGAGATCCAGATGGAATCGGGTATAAACCAAACCAAATATGAGCTTAGGGATCACCCTAGCTCAGATCTGGATCGAACGGGATGAAAAACGGTGAAAATGGTGGTGAAACAAGCGAGATCTCGTTTTTCCGGCGAGATCTTGGTTTTCCGGCGATGACGGTGCCGAAAGGTGGTGCCGGAGTTCTGAATACGAGGCAACGAATGTCTCTGACATTCTCTGACCTAACCCTAATTCGTTAGCGGTGAATTAACAAATTAACGGTAATTCGTTATGCTGATTTGCTAAGGAAGAGTAACGAACTAGCTTCAATGCGTGAAGCAGTTCGTGATTATCATTAATTAAAGTCAGTTCGTTATGAAAAGACAGTTCACTATGTTAAGATGGCGAATCAAGTGTTTCGTTACTCATCCAGTTCGTTATGTTAAGATAACGAATCAGGAGATTCGCTATTCACCAATTCGTTACGATAACGAATCAAGTGATTCGTTATTCACCCTATGTTCAGATAACGATTCAGGCTGTGTTATGAATAACAAATTAGACTTTAAAGTAATGACAAAAGTGATCCCTGGACTTAAGGTATAATGATTTAATTACATAGAAGCCCCTAGACTTTATTAATTTATGAAAGGTACCCTTAAAGGTTAACGAGTAATGATTTACTAACCGGGTAAAGATTCAATGAAGTAAAACCGGATTAGACGTGCAAGACTAATTAAGTAGCAATGAGAATGACTAGAGCGGTATTTAATATTCCATTTATTAAACAGTTAGTCGCGCACAACTCAAGAAAGGAATAACCATTAACGGTGATATTAACCGAGATCAGGTGAGTTTCTAGCCTCACTTCCTTGTTATGTTTTCGGGGTTGTGTGCATAATCGATGTGATTATTTAATACAATTATCCTAGGAGATAAGTGTATGATATATATGTGTTATGTTGAAGATATGAATGATTTCTTGACAGTACGTGAACGCTCTTCGGATATTGCATGTACTGCCAGGTTGTAATTACAGATGAATGATATATATATATATATATATATATATATACAAAATGTATGAATGATATATGTATGATATATACATGAACGATCTTCGGATATTGCATGAACTGTTGGGTTATGATTACAGATAAGTATGATATATAAATAATGTATGAATGATACGTGTATGATACGAGTGAATATAAGGGATAGCTAGGTTCAGGCAGAAAGGGACTGAGCCCTAATAATACTCAAGGCAGAAAGGGACTGAGCCCTAATAATATTCAAGGCAAAAAGGGACTAAGCCCTAATAATACTAAAGGTAGAAAGGGACTAAGCCCTAATAATACTCAAGGTAGAAAGGGACTACGCCCTATAATAATACTCAAGGTAGAAAGGGACTGAGCCCTAATAATACTCAAGGCAGAAAGGGACCTGACCCAATAATATTCGAGGCAGAAAAAGGGACCGAGCCCTAATAATAATCAAGGCAGTAGGGCGTAATGCCCTTTAAAACATAGAAGTATGTAAAGTAAGACAGTATATAAGTATGTATGTATAAAAGAAAGATAAGCAGATTAAGAATATAATATGTATCTTCGGATGCATATGTTTATGAATATAAATGTATTGTATGTTATCTGGATTAACTAGAACTCACTCAGCGTAGCTGACTTTAGTATGCATGCAGGTATATATATTTATGGAGCTGGCATGAGAATGGCACATGGCATGGATTGAACGGCTGGCATCTGAAGATGGAAGAATTGATGTTTTAAATATGACGTTTTTTGTTATGGTTTTATAGAAAAGATTAGATGTTTTGTAACGAATGATTGAAGTTAACGTTTACGCGAAAGTTTAACTCTGCTTTGTAAGAACTGTGTTTATGTGTAAATCCGACGTTAAAGTAGCGCTACTGGGAACGGGGCCTTACAAGTTGGTATCAGAGCAAAGTTTGAGAGATTTAAGCATCCTACATGCTTAGACTCCAATAGAGAAGGGGATTTAAGTAAGATAAGAAAGAAGATGCCAGTTCAAGATAGCCATGTGTCACTCAAGCAAGCTCAATAAAGGTAAAGTGTATGATTAAATAGTGTATGATAACGTTAGCTTAATCGTTAAAGAAAGAACATGTGAATGACAGGGATAGGATTTATTGATTGTTTGATTGATTAACTGTTTAAAAGTAGAAACTAGCACAAGTGAAATCATAAAGGGAAGTATGTAGAACCTGAGGAGTAATGCAAATAGTTAATTACACTTGGCCACTGCCATTAACTACTTACCTTACGAATCATGTGCTAAATAATTCCTAGAGTTATAACGTTTGTGTTCCCTTATAGAATACGAATGGCTGGAGCAAGAAGGTTTGTTGGTCAAGGAGGTCACAAGGGACATCAAGGTAGGTCACACATTATCCGGGAACCCTCCATAGAACCAGCTACTACCACGAGAGGGGAGAAAAGTGAAACTCTGCAAGGACTAGACAACGATGAAGGGTATCAACGGGATCATGTTGTTCAATTTGCCATTGCTCAAGCTATAGCTTCTACAGTGAAGAAATTACATCCTGGCAAGTCTGCTGAAAGCCATGCAACGGCCACTGAGGAGGCAGGGGAAGACGGTAAGAAGGGTGATGATAATAAGGGAAGAGCGAAAGGAACCAAAAGATCTGTAGATGTCGTGGAGTATTCGGGGAAGTATCCACCAAAGATTGCAGACAAGGAAACATGCAAAGTGTGCAGGAAGATGCACCTGGGAGAATGCAAGGCTGGTTCAAACCAGTGCTACCTATGCGGGGAGAAGGGACACATATATCATGAATGCACCGAGGACCAGAAATGTTACAGGTGTGGTAAGTCGGGTCACTTAACTAGGGATTGTGGGGGAGCCATAGCGGTGGAAGGAAAAAGGAGGGACGAGTTCTCGATCTGTGGAGAATGTGGGAAGAAACACTTGGGAGAGTCCAGAATGGGATTGATGTGTGCTTCGGGTGTGTAAAAGCAGGACATTCCTCTTGGGAGTGCAAGGATCACCATAGGTGTCACAACTGTGGAGGACGTGGACACCTAGCAAGGGACTGCAGGAAACCGAATGAAGGACGTGTCACAATGCACGAAGGTATACAGAGACAAAAAACATAATTCGCCAGATAGCCATCTTCATAAGAATCCTAGATTTTATTTCATTCCATTCAACCCCACCTAAAGTAACCTGTAAACCTGTGGAAAAAAAAGTTTACGGAATGAGCCAAATGCCTAGTACGGAATAATAGGCTCGAGTAAAAAAAATGTTTTCGGTGAAGTGGGTATGTTTAAAAAGAGTTTACGACGATGGTAGTAAAACAGTTTCGATAATAGTAAATTAGCTTCTATAAAGGTACACAATTAAGAAAACAGTTCACGTAAACAGTAAGTCAAAACACTTTCGGAGATGTGAAAACAATAACATGTAAGTCTGAATAGTAACTATTAATCCAGAATAATAACAGATAATTCATAACCCATAGTTTAAACAATAACAAATAGTTCATATCATAAAGATGTACCCATGAGTCCGACAGAGCCATAACATATAATACGTGATGACACACAGTCAATCACACAAAATGGTGTGAGCTGGCATACCCACAACCATATCCCGTAGCAGAAATCATAACATATCTTGGACCGATCCATATGCCTCCTAATAGCTATGGGCCACACCTGCCCTTAAGAGACGCCGTGAACTGATCTCTCTGTCACGGAAGGAGAACATGTTGTTTATGCCACAACAACATGCTCGTGGGGCACTCCACGAGAAGCTAGAACTCAGGGCAATAGAGCACAAAAATATATATATTTTGAAGCATTTAAAAATTCGGTATTGGAACATGCGATAATAAGTAAAATTAGTTTAAATCTACCACATGCTTGCTTTTGTCAAAACATAACGAACAATTAACGTATTACTGACCAGCGTATAACATATCGATAAACTGAGCGTAACATGAATCCTGCACATCTTGGTTAACGGTACCTTGATAATATAGCCGAGTGTTTATATACAGGAAGTACCACAGCGTATCCACCACACCCAGATATGTTATCAACGTTCTGTTTCCCATGTTGTTCGAAATTCGTATTACTTCCCTGGAACATAGTGGTTTCAAAGGTCTTATTAGAGTGAAAACAAAATAATCGTAAGAAACATGAAACGAACGGAAGGCCAAAGAGACATTAAAAGTTCCAGGTGTTAGTTAACAGGGTAATCACAATCGAAACATATAACAAAAGAGAGGAGCTAGGATCCGTACCTTGTTTGTTGATATAATGCCTTATGAAACTTAAGTGATAATCGTTTATGCGTGTTTTCAAATCAACCTACGTTGTTGTTATATAAGTCATAAGGTTGTGTATGGATAAATATCTTTATCTAGCATATCAAAGTTGAATTATACTATATTAATTGGTGTCTATGTTTAAAGTCTCTGTTTCGTTTACAAATTTATCTATAATAAACTCATTTACATGATTAAGAAATTAGCCAAGCGTTTAGTTACCGAATTCAACTTTTATTTCAAAACAACTTTTTCATTACGATTTCAAATTAGTTACCAAATCTTTGTTTTGTTTTGTTTTCTTTTGTTTTCTTTCCCATTCTCTTTACATTACTTACTATTTTCACTTGAACATGAAAGTTCGTCTTCGTAAGCCCGACCAAATGCGTACATTAATTATGTACTAATATACATATTAATTATGTGCGAACATACATATTTCTATTTATTTTAAACCATTATGTTATAACCAGCTTTTACCAATGTTCATCTATATATGACGCGAATAAGATTTTAGCCTTTAGGTCGGTTACCTTAATCACAAGAACACGAAACATGAGAATGGTGGTCGTGGGAAAAATGTGAAGTCAGCGCCGGTTTGATATCCGCTTGCCTCTGATGGTCGGGGAGCGTTGTAAGAAGCAGGTTCATGACTTTAGATCATCTGAGAGACGAAAGTGGCGTCAGCGGGGCCTATTAAGGGTGCACAAAGTATGAGAGAGGCTTCTGTCGTGCGTCCGACTATATACATGGTAGAGGGATGTCGTTGTTGACGAGATGCAGGTTGCCGAAATATTTATGTTTTGCCATACAAACATGGACGATGGAGTCATCTGTTTTGGCGCTCTAGATGATCTAGTTAGGGTAGCCGTGGTGGAGACGATGGTGGTTGCGACAGTGTCTCCGCGATCGTCAGAGATGAAGCACATTGGTGGTCGGTGGAGGTGATGACTGTTGTTGGTTTCGAGTCTTAAGCATACGAAAATGGGTTGGTTGGCTAAGGTGTGGCCGTTGCAAGATTATAACACAGAAGTTTGAAAACAGGTTGTGAAGTTGGAGATGAAGCAAGTCCCTCTATATAAAACTAGTAATCATATCTGTTGAAGGGTTGTAACAATAATATGATTGGAGTACAAAATATCTCTAAGAAATCATGTGTTTGCAGGTGTAATAATATTAATAGACTGCCAAATGTAATCTATAGTGTGAGAGTTGTTTGCGTGGAGATTTCAAAAAAAAAAAAATCAATGTCCATTACTCATCATTTTGAAAGTTAATAATAAAATAATTGGAGGAGTTCATCAACTTGTTGGTCAAAACGTATCCATACTCTTTTATGTTTACAAGTTTTATATTTATTACTTTCTACAACAACTATTTTTAATTATTCGTTTTGTCTTTTCATTTCATTTTCTTTACCGACACTTTTGAACTCAGTTTTTTCTTCTCATATGATTTTCATATTTATGTCTTTTATAAGCAAGATCAATTATTATATATATTATTTGTGTTAATCAAGTTACTTTCATAAAACCATATACAAATCGAATTAAAATTTAAAGCATTAAACTCATCTAAAATTTTATGTTTAAAATGTTTGCAAGTTTATGTACGTGTGATTCAAATTTTATTATTATATATATTTATATATATATGTATATATTATTTTTATATTTACTTCTAGAAATCATTCGTTAAAAATTAAAGTTTAACGTCAATACAACTAACCTATTTCTTCTCTTTCTTTAGTCCTTTATTATTATTATTATTATTATTATTATTATAAATTTTCAGTTATTACACCAACAAATTGTGGACTTAGTTTTCTTTTCTTTTCAAATCGGACAACACCTTTCGAATGTGATACTTTACATAATACCTTATCGCCTACTTGAAACTCCAATGGTTTACGCCAGACATCTATATAACTCTTTTGTCGATCTTTTGCTGTCTTTAGTCTCTCTTAGATTTGCATCACTTTATCCGTGGTTTCTTGGACTATCTCAGGTCCAGACATTTGGTTATTTCCAATTTCAGGCCAACATACCGGCGTTCTACATTTTCGTCCATACAAAGCTTTAGACAACGCGACTTGAATACTTGTGTGATAACTATTGTCATACGAGAATTCCATTAGGAGAAGATGATCATCCCAACTTCCTCCTAAGTCGATTACACAAGCTCGGAACATATCTTCAAGCGTTTGAATTGTTCTTTCGCTCTGCCCATCAGTTTGAAGTTGATAAGAAGTGCTAATGTTCAATTGAGTTCCTAATGCTTTTTGGAAACTATTCCAAAAATAATATGTAAATCTACTATCTCGATCATATATGATAGATAATGGCACGCCGTGTAATGATACAATGTTGTTTACATATATCCATGCCAATCTATCCAAAGAGTAAGACTCGTTGATAGGTAAGAAATGAGTGGATTTGGTTAACATATCGATGATAACCCATATTGCATTATGTTGACGAGTAGTCTTTGGAAGTTTTGTTATAAAATCCATGGTTATCATTTTCCATTTCCAAACGGGAAGTTCGGGTTGTTGAAGCAAACCCGAAGGCTTTTGATGCTCGGATTTTACTTGTAAACATGTTAGACATTTGGCTACATGCAAAGCAATGTCTTTCTTCATCCCATTCCACTAGTAGTTAGGTTTAAGATTTTGATACATCTTATCACTACAGGGGTGTATCATGTATTTCGATTTTTGAGATTCATTCATTATCTTCTCACGTAACCCTCCGATTATTGGTACCCATGTCCTATTCCAAGTCTGAGTATACCGTCCTCTCTTATGACTAAAGATTCAATTGTATCATTACGCTTTTCTTCAGGAATGTTATTTTCTTCAATGGCTTGCTCTTGAGCTTTCTTGATTTGTTCGATTAGATATATCTGAAGTTCTAACCCTTAAAGCTCTAACTCTTTTGGGTTTCTCATGTTCTTTTCGACTTAATGCGTCAGGCACCACATTGGATTTACCTTCATGATAGATGATTTTGCAATCACAATCATTCAAGGTTTCCATCCATCTCCTTTGACGCATGTTAAGTTCTTTTTGATCAAATATGTGCTTCAAACTTTTATGATCAGTGTACACACTCCATAAAGATAGTGTCTCCATAATTTCAAAGATAAAATTTTGGCGCCTAACTCTAGATCGTGAGTCGTATAATTCTTTTCGTGTACGTTCAATTGACGAGGAACATAATCTATTACTTTCTTTCTTTGCATTACTACACAAACCAAACCTGAATGGGATGCGTCACTAAATACAACGAAGTCTTCCGTACCTTCTAGCAAGGCCAGTATAGGTGCGTTGGTTAGCTTTTGTTTGAGTAAGTCAAATCTTCGTGTTGTTTGGTTTCCCATTCATACTTGACGTTCTTTCAAGTTAATGAAGTTAGAGGAACAACTATACGTGAGAAAATTTCAATAAATATTTGATAGTATCCCGCCAAACCTAAGAAACTTCGGACTTCGATTGGCGATCTAGGAATTTCCCACTTAGCTATCGTTAATCTTGGCAGGGTCTACTTGAATTACTTTGGCATTAATCACATAACCAAGAAATTGTACATCAGGAAGCCAGTATTCGTACTTCAAAAACTTAGCGTCAATTTCTCGTTCATAATTATTTCAAGTAACATCCTAAGATGCACTTTGTGATCTTCTTCCGATTTAGAATAAATAAGTATATCGTTGATAAATACAATTACAAATTTATCTAAATAGGGTTTGCAAATCATGTTCATCAAATCCATGAATGCGGCTAGGGCATTAGTGAGTCCATACGTCATCACGGTAAACTCATAATGTCCACACCTTGTACGAAACGCCGTATTTGGTGTGTCTTCTTCTTGAACTTTTAATTTATGATACCCAGAACGTAAGTCTATTTTAGAAAAGTAGCTCGCTCCTTGTAATTGATCGAATAGATCATAAATTTTAGGTAGCGGGCATCGGCTCTTAATAGTTACTTTGTTCAAGGCTCTATAATAAATACATATTCTCATGGATCCGTCTTTCTTCTTGATGAATAATATCGTAGCTCCCCAAGGAGACGAACTTGGACGAATGAATCATTTCTTTAACAACTCATCAAATTGTTTCTTCAATTCTGTCATTTCCGTTGGAGCTAAGCGATATGGGCTTTGGCTATTGGTGTAGTTCTAGGCATTAACTCTATTCTAAAATCAACTTCTCGATTAGGTGGAATACCTGACGTCTGAAAATTAGGCAACTATAGGTACATCTTTTAGCTATTTTGATTTTGGCTATTCGATAACATAGGCCATAAATTCTAACAACCTTGGTTTAGACATTTTTTATCTTTAATAATGGAAATTATGCTAACTTGACCAACATCTTTGTCACCAGCAATTTGTATTGTTTGTTTATCAGGAGCTTGTAGTTCAATGGTTTTTTTATTGCAAATGATACGGGCATGGTCATCAAATAACTAATCCATACCTAGAACTATGTCAAAACTGGCTAGTGTTATGGGTAATAATTGAATGGGTATGACATAACCTGCTAACAAGACTCTACCATTTTCTAAGGTTTCGGAAATTTTTACTATCTCACCATTGGCCGTCTCAACGTTTAAAGTTTTATTTAATTTCATTAAAGATTCGTTTAATAGAATACAAAAGTTATAATCTATAAAACTTTTATTTGCACCCGAATCAAATAAGACTCTCACATAAACGTTATTAACTAAGAACGCACCGGTGATGGTGTCTGGTATGCCTGCAGCTTTCTTTGTGTCGAGTACAAAGACTCGAGCATATCCTTTCTTTCCGTCATTCTTGGTGCAACTTCCTCCAGCACCTCACCCAGTTCCTCCTACCAAAGTATTCTTTTTAGGGCAATCGAAACTGAGATGCCCCATTTCCTTGTAAATAAAAGCAAGTCATGTTTTTTTTCCAACAATTTTCCGCTAGATGACCTGGTCGTTTACATGAGTCGCTGTCTTTTGTTGTTGAAGTATAAGCTTCATATCTACATCGCCCCAAATGGCGTTTTTACAAGTCTTGTATAGAGGAATTGTTGAAGTAAATCCTCCCTTATTTCTTTCCATTTGTTTACCCTTAAAATCAATGTCTTTCTTACCTTATCTATCTCCTTTCTTATCTTCCTCCTTGTTTCCAATCAAGCCATTCATCAGGTAACTAGCCAGTTCCAATTGCGAAATCGATAGTCTGTGGCAAATGAGATCTCACCACGCCTCGTATTTCTCGTGGTAACCCCCAGATGTAACGGGTCACCTTACTTGACTCTGGTGTAACCAGCTGAGGAAAAAGTCTACAATTCTCTTGTAATTTCATATTGTAGTCTTTTAGATTAGTTCTGACCACCCTATGGTTGAAGAATTTTGATTGAATAAAGTCTTTTTCATGCATTGGACAAAATTTTTGCAATACCAAGTTTTTAAATTCTTCCCATGATAGTTGATACATGAGTTCCCTTCCTTTGGACATTATTAGAGTGTTCCACCACTCTAATTCTTCAGCCATAAACATTTGAGATGTATATCGAATCTTCTCTTTCTCAGTACACTTGCTGATTATCACGATCGATTTCATCTGTTCTAACCATCTTAAAGCAGCAATGGCGCCCTTGTCGCCATAAAATTCCTTCGATTCATAGTTTTTGAAATCTTTCAAAAGACAACCTTCAATCTTAAGTTCCTTTTTAAAGTTTCAGTTAAAGTTGTCACCAGTTGTCGATCCATGATCACTTTCTTCATCTTGGTGAGTAGGGTTAGGAAGAGTGTTGGTTTTAATGGTTTTGTTGATTTGTTCGGTCTTATGGGATTGTCGAGTTTCACTTTTGAGAACTGAACCATCCTTCATAGCTTGAACCAGCGGGTTCATAGCTTGCGTTATCATTTCTTGCATTTTTATTATCATATTCTTAGGAATCTTTGGAGCAGGTTCGGTTATAGCTCGTTTGCTTCTTGCATTAGAAGCTTCTTGAATTTGTGAAGGCTTATTTTGTTCAAGGCTCTATAATTAATACACATTCTCATGGATCCGTCTTTCTTCTTGACGAATAATATCGGAGGTCCCCAAGGCGACGAACTTGGACGGATGAATTTCTCTAACAACTCATCCAACTGTTTCTTCAATTCTTTCATTTCCGTTGGAGCTAAGCGATATGGGCTTTGGCTATGGGTGTAGTTCCATGCAAAACTCTATTCTAAACTCAACTTCTCGATTAGGTTGAATACCTAGTAACTCATCGGGAAAAGCGTCTGAAAATTTGGCAACTATAGGTACATCTTTTAGCTATTTTGATTTTGGATCTTCGATAACATAGGCAATAAATTCTAAACAACCTTGGGTTTCTACATTTGTTAGCTTTAATCATGGAAGTTATGCTAACTTGACCAACATCTTTGTCACCGGAAATTTGTATTGTTCGTTTATCAGGAGCTTGTAGTTCTATGGTTTTCTTATTGAAAATGATACGTGCATGGTTATCAGATAACCAGTCCATACCTAGAACTATGTCAAAACCGGCTAGTGCCATGGGTAATAATTAAACGGGTATGACATAACCTGCTAACAAGATCTTACCATTTTCTAAGGTTTCAGAAATTTTACTATCTCATGATTGGCCATTTCAACGTTTAAAGTTTTATTTAATTTCATTAAAGGTTCGTTTAATAGACTACAAAAGTTATAATATATAAAACTTTGGTTTGTACCCGAATCAAATAAAACTCTCGCATAAACGTTATTAATAAGAAATGCCTTAGCTTGAAGTGGGCTGCACTTCTACTTGTCGGTGGTTAAATGAGGAACCAAATGAACCAAGCTCCAAACACTTGCACGTACTTCGATAAACGGACTCGTTGTAACGTCGGGATCGTTGCACCTATTTCGAGGTAAAGTGTGTGTGAAGAATTAGGGGGACTTCATCCGATGGATGCCTATTTATTGGCAGAAATGGTGCTCCTTCGCGTCACAGAAGGCCTTCTATCAGGTTCGTTCGTGTAGCGCGAAGTACTACTTAACCGCCATTAAATTCTTTTGTCCTTTGCGTAGCGCGAAAGATTGGTTCGCGTCGCGCGAACTAGACCTATAGGGTCGCTGAGTTGACACGTAGTCCTGCCATGTGTCACAACGTGGTGACACGTGTAAAAAATTGTCAAGATAATAGTTGGTTCCTTCGTGTCGTGTGAAGGACTCACCTGTTGCTCCTTCGCGTAGCTCAGAGGCTCTAAATATCAAAATTTCCATTTTAGTCCCTTGATTGTTGATAACTTGTCATGTATTGGTCTTGCTTCCATTTTCTAAAAATACTAAGGCGGCTCGTGGCGATGAGAGTATACGAAGTGCGACATCAAAGCGTCACATTGCGCTCATCGCCCGAGCTCAAACCCGCGCGCGTTCGCGTCGGATGCTTCGCAGCCTCCGTTAGGGCTACTGGGTGCATGCTAGGCATAAAAGTATATTAATATGGAAACTCAATTCCTTATAAAGAGCTTCAAAATTTTTCCTACTTTCATTGTAGGATGGATTTATCTTTCCTGAACATGGAATGCTTCCGTCTTTATAATCTATATGTATCTTATTATTTCTTTGCCATATTTATTATTAATTTTTTTTTTGGTATTTATACTTTTAAAGTTGACATCTTTATTCCAAAATAAAAATGGTACGTTTCGAGATGTTACAGATGAGGTTCGTTTTCCTTTTGATGAAACGTTGTAATCAGGTGTAATTGAAGTTGGTGTGTATGTTGCTTGGCTAGCCACTTGCTAGTATTTGCGTTTTTTTATTCATTAATAAAATTTACACATTAGTTTTATCCATCAAATGGACCATTAAAATCTCATATACTCTTCATATCTTGTAGTATTGTTGTTTAAGGCATTTAATCAAACCCCTTATATGCATGAAGTTAACACTTCTTGTTATTAATAAATTTCGTCCTTAAAACTCAATTCCATCCAGTAGTTTGTATATTAAAACAGTAACTTTAATGAATTAGATAATTAAGAGATCATTTATGGTGTTGGCTTGTATCACCTGAGAAAAGGATTTTGAATGACATAATATTTAACAATCTAAAAGCTACTAATCGGATATTCGAATAATCCAATTTTTTTTTAAATATTTGAATCCGAAATATGGAATATTCGAATGATTTCATATATTTGGGTCTTAAGCGTACGTAGTTGTAGGCATGCATAAAATAAGTCCTAGGTGACCTGGTATGTAGAATGGTTGTACAATTAGGGTAAGGAAGTCATAGTAAGTGCTTAGAATCTTAATGAAATATGAACAAGTGGATAATGTGTTATTATTCATTCTTACCGGCCATAGATTATGACATGTTTGTTGGGGTGATTTACCAACATACACTGACATATATTCAAAAGCATTATTCAAATCATCTAGGCTGAATATGATAGTTGGCTGAAGGATTAGCAAATCTTTAGGCTACAAAGGAGAATTTGATGGCTCTTCATTTTCATATTTTGTATTGTTAAACGTTTTGGTTAAAAAGATGTAATACTTAAATGATAGTTTTATATCGACCAAGATATTTACGTCCCTTTTGAAATGATGTAACATTTTAAATAGTGAAATTGGTTTTTATAAAAAACTGTTTATTGTTGCGTAATAAGTCAAAACATGTACCAACTATTGGTCATACGTCTATAAAACTATCGATCGAAATATACAATTTTCATCAACCTGAACATCATATATATGTGTAACATATGGATGAAGGATTGATGAAATTTGAGTAATTGTGAATAGCTTGTTTGAGATCTCACAAATGAACAATGTCTTGTGGGTTTTTGATATTTTTTTTTGAATGTTCGCGGGTTTTTGAATTAAGCTCATAAATTAAAGCTCAAAGACATGCAAATCATCCTGAGTCATTTTGTAAAATCAAATGAATTACTCTATAAATTAAAAAGTAAACATTTTTATACTTACAAATGTAAAGAATAAGTTTTTATGAAACTTTTTGTATGTTGAGCATCTAACTTCTAAATATGCCAAGTGTTAGCAACACTTTGTTTTGTTCTAAGCGATTAGTCAACTAAATATCTTCTGATAGCTGTTAGATGTTCCACAAGTTAAATTCAAACGAAGTTGTCAAGTTTCAGAAGGTTGTTTAGAAAGGGTGCATAGAACAATAATCCAATTATGTAGCACAACATATGTTAGTCTTGGAACGATGCATTCTTGGAGATTTAGAAATACCTTAGAAGAATAGAATACTTCCATTGAGGTCAAAAAACATAAGGTTTCCACGTGCGAAATAAAAATGGAGCAACCCAATGTGAGGGTAATACCCAAAATGGAACATTGGTACAAACGAGATTAAAAAAGCTATGCTCGGAGCATTGTTACGAAAGGAGATTAAGAGAACATATAGGCTCACTAAAGACAAGGAGGGTCGTACAACAGACAGCATCTGGAAAAGGACAATTCCATCATGCTCAGCCATTAGAGAACTCTATCGTGCTTAGCCAGGAGAGGCAATAATACAACTTTAGATGCCATATTGTCTCCTATATATACCTCAAATGTCTGTAACAATGCTTATGATATACGAATAAGATAATACACCTTCAACTATGTGTTTCATATAATCTATCATACTTGTCTCAAATATTACTCATATTACCTGTTAATCGAGCTGGTCTTGGTCCATAATCCTAATATGTCCAAGATTTGCTTTAACATTAGCGCCATCCGGTGATCGAATCTGAGTTTTAAGGCGAATTTTTGTGTGTTTTTGAGCGGGTATGAGTAGTGACGTCATGACGGACAAGAACGTTGAAACTCCGATGGAGGAGAAAGAAGTAATCAAGTCGGAAAGTGAGATAATGGATGAGTTGGGGGCTTATGTCTTGCAAAAAAATTGGGATTTACTGATATATCTCAAAAAGCAACAACAAAAGGAAACACCGATGCAATCGGTGCAAACAAATTTGTCCGAACTCTGGCGACGGAAGGCGCAACCGCTGGAAGTGTAGTAAACACACACCGACAAGAAACGACATGAGGTCAGGTAATCTTATTTCCAAAAACATTACGACTAACACAATGTTTAATATGGTCTCAATACAAGCAAACACAGAAATACTAATATCAACACCAAACATGACTTTTAGACACCCAACTATGCACACTCCTAGACCTACACCGCAATCTTCATTCCAAAACTTTCACCCGATACATTCCGGCGGACAATGGCCGCCGGGACCACAAGCAGTACACCCATTTACCTGGAACCAAAACATGAGACCAGAAGCAACCATACCACTATTCACTCAAGGATAAAACCTATTTGGATTCTTTACTCCACCTTCGATAACCATCCAAATAACTCAATATATGGGAGCACCAATGTCATTTAGAAACAACCCATACAATCGTTGGACTTGACCACACCTTAAAAACCATCATCAACTTACACCCAATCCAAGTTTACCAAAAGGATCATAGAAGCTAAGTTACCAACCGAAATAAAAATGCTATCCACCATCGACAAATATGATGGCTCGAATGATCCGGATGACCATTTGTTCTCATTTATTGGGGCAACCGAGGCGGAAGGGTGGTCGATGCCAGGGTGGTGTTATATGTTCACGCAGACGTTAATGAGAGAAGCCCAGAAATGGGAGATTAGATGAGCCAACCAATCACCTTTGGAAGAGCACCACCAAATGGGAGACAAGAAATCCCCATGATCATATCAGTCATAGTCGCGGGACAACGGGCGAGAAAGGCATACCTTGATACAGGAAGCTCCTTCGACATCATGTACTTTCAGTGTTTCAATCAACTAAATCCATTGAAAATGGAAAATATGATAGAAGTCGAAGCCCCTTTAATAATCTTCTCCGAAGAGATAGTGCAACCCATAGGTCAAGTAACGCTTGAAGTACACATCGGTGCAGGGAACAATACTGAAACTTGCAGATGACCTATTTGGTCGTTAATGCATGTTCAACATATAACATAATACTAGGAAGATCAACAATGAATGCGTTGGGCGCAGTAGTGTCGACCATCCATGTGGAACTTAAGTTTCCCACACCAGAGGGGGTTGTTACATTAACTTCAGAGTTTTTGCCAAGGGTAGATGAGATAAGGGAGTTTAGGAAAGAATTAGAGAAAATTGTGGTGAAAAAAGAGAAGAATATGGAGGAATGGGCGATTAACCAAAAATTTCCAACACAGAGGGTGGTAGTGGGAACACAATTACCAGAAACAGTAAAAATATTCCTCTGGGATATATTTTCTAGATTCATAGACGTATTCACATGGGAAGTGGAGGATATGGGCGCATTCCCGAGGGGACTAGCAGAACACCAGCTAAAAGTATACAAATCGATTGAGCCCGCCAAGCAAAATAAAATAAGCATGGGACCGGAGAGATCTCGACCGTCACTAAAGAAATAACAAAACTGTTGGATGCGGGCATCATTAGAAAAGTGAGATACCAGTCCTGGATAGCTAATCAGATAATGGTGAAGAACGGAGATAACAACTAGAGGATGTGCATCGACTTCAAAGACTTAAACAACGCATGCCCAAAGGATTGTTAACCTTTGCCAGAGATAGATGTGAAGGTCGATGCTCTGGCAGAATAGAAGTTGAAATGCTTCTTAGACGCCTACAAGGGCTACCACCAGATACAAGTGAACAAAGAAAATGAAGACAAGACGATATTCATCACCAACGCAGGTATATCCTGTTAATAAAAAATGTCACTTGGCCTAAAGAACGCACGGGGGGGATGTATCCGAGATTGATCGACAAATTATTCAAGAAGCAAACATGGAAGAACTTGGAAGTGTATATAGATGATATAGTAGAATCAAAAGTGACACTGAGGAAACCATGCTTAAAGATATAATGGAAACAGTCACAAAGTTAATCATATCAACATGAAGTTAAATCCAACCAAATGTTTCTTTGGAGTAGAGGAAGGAAGATTTTTGGGGGTAGTGATAATAGAAGAAGGAATCGGAGCCAATCCAGAGAAGGTCGAAACAACCCAACAAGTGAAAGCCCCCAGGTTGTTGAAGGACATCCAAATTTTAAACGGTATATGTGCAGACAAATCCAATTTCATCTGGACAGAAGGAGCAGAGTTTGCTTTTGAAGCCCTTAAAAAGGACCTACATCACCTAGAAACAGTGACAGCTGTTGGGATCAAGAATTGATCAAGGAAGATTGGAATCTTCTCAAACCTCCTCAAGAAATATGCTAAGTATGGAATTCGAGCAAACTATGCACTTCGAGCAAGCCTAAAACTTATTCAAGCAAGGTATCTTACATCGAGCAAGGTTATCTTCTGGAATTCTTCAAAGTGTTTAGTTCAAGCAAACTACATTTCATCAAGCAAGGTTGTTCTTCAGTCGAGCAAGGTTTGTTTCAGAGCAAACTCTTGACTTAACCAAGCTTAAACCAAGTAATTTGGTGGTTCGAACAAGGTTTCAGTAATAATGATCTCAAGCACACTTGTAGAAAGCAAAGGGAATTATACTTAGGACTTCTACGAGCAAGGTTCAACCTCGAGCAATCTATAGTACCACAAGCACACTTAGTTTGCTAGAATAAGTTATCAACAAAAGGTTGAAGAGATCAATGGAACAAGTTTGCTCGTAGGATATTATCAAGCAAAGTTTGATATTATCATGAAGATTGAAGTCTGCTTGAAGAATATTTTCTAAGGAAAATATTCTAAGTAATGCTTGCTCGGAGAACTGTTCTAGAACACATATGGATTACAAGGTTTGCTTGACAAAGACAAAAGCCTTCTCAAATACATGTTTACACTTGTAATAATTTTGAATACGTTTGAATATGTTTTCCAATGATTAGGGTTTCTAGAAGGTGTCAGGTGTGCCTATTTAAGGAAAGTTTAGGTCACATTTTTGACAACAGTGATTGACTGCTGATTAGACTTTCTTAGAATACAGAATATCCTTGTACGGAAAGTAGCCTCACCTGAAGTTCCACCTCTAAACCCTAAAGTTATTCCTTTTTATTATGAATTAATATCAATGGAAATATTTTGAGTGCATTGCATGTTTGTCATCTTTATGTTATTTGAGCACCATCCTGATTACTATTGATTCCGCCTTTAGTATTCATTGAGTTTTTTACATTAGCATATTTGTAACCGTCTTTTCAACATTAAATTGTTAGTTACAAGGTTGTTAGTGATAAAATCGATCCTGACAACAGCCCCCAAGGTAGGAGAAACAATAATGATGTACATGGCCCCACGACCAGCACCATTAGAGCAATGCTTGTAGTAGAAAGGTCGATGGTACAGGGGGCCGATCTACTAACCAAGGAGAACTCTAAAAGATTACGGAAAGATATTCACCTATGGAGAAGCTAACCCTAGAAGGCTAAGGAGGTATTTTCACACATCTAGAAGGCTAAGGAGGTATTTTCACGCATCTAGAAGGCTAATGAGGTATTTTCAGGGTTCAGATAGAAGTGTCGACCTTGCAACCCATCCAACAGCACCTGAAAAAACCAGAGATATCAGGAAGGTTAGCGAAATGGGCCACTGAATTGGGAGCTTTTGGAATTGAGTACAAGTCCAAAACAACCATAAAGGGTTAAACCCTGGCGGATTTCCTAGAGGAAGCATCACACGACGACACAAAGAAACCAATGGCCGAAGCTTCGCCATGGTCCTTATACACCGATGGGGCTTCCAACATAGAAGGAGCCAGGACATGATTAATACTCAACAATTCAGAGAGGGAAGAAATTACTTATGCTCTCCATTTTGACTTCCCAAGTTCGAATAATGTGGCAGAATACGAGGCATTGATAGCTGGACTCAAAATGGCCACAAAGGTGGCGGCCAAACGTCTAATTGCACACGTCGACTCAATGTTAGTGGCCAAAAAACTATTAGATGAATACCAAATGAAAGAGCCAACAATGGTATCATACGTATTCTTGGAAAAGGCATTGATGGGTTATTTCAGTGAATGCAAGATCGTGCACATTCCATGGAGTCATAACAAAAAGGGCGATGCCCTCAACAATTTGGCCTCAGTTAATCAATTATTTGGCCAAGGAGGTGAGAGTGGAGGTCTTAATAGAATCGTTTGTCCAACCTTGAGAGGTACTATCACTAAAAGCAAATAAAGGTTCATGGATGACACCCATAATCAATTACCTGGAACATGATAAGCTACCAACGGACCAGGGGCAAGCTAGAAAGCAGCAAGTGAAGGCCATGATGTAAGACCCCGCAATCCGGGAGTCCTACAAATGGTAATCATTCCAAACAATTTCAAATATAAAGGTTAAACTGGTTTCGTAAAATTCAAAATTTCAATACAGAGTATTCTTGCAGCCGAAAATTTACAAAGCATCCACATATTAGCCTTAAAACATAAAAATGTAAATTAGAACTTTCAAATATGTAAACATGACGAAGAACATCGTCTAGAACTGCCTCGGGATCTCAGGTAGTCTTGAGCACCTCCAAGAAGTAAGCACATCCACGTTCAACCTGAATATCATTCTAACATACACGCAGCTTGAGCTGAGTGAGTTCATGTTTTTATCATCAAAATATTTTAAAGACCAACCAAGGTATTTAACATACGTCTTCCATAAAAATAAAATACATAAATAATATCAATAAATAGATAAAGAAATTTTCCTCAGTCAAGCACGTAACACGGTGTAACCTTCGTTAATTTTTAAAACCGAAAAAACCCGACAAATTTTAAATTTTCGTTTTGTTTCTATTTAAATTTATATATTTTTATAATATTATTAATTAATCTCAATTTTTGTTAATGTATTTTATGTGATCATTTCTATGCAATTATACTTTTCACCACCCTTGTAGTATTACATACTCATTTAAAAACATTCATAATCAAGATCAAATACTTATGTACATGTCCCATGCAATTTACTAGAATTATTATTTAACTACTACTACTTTTATTATTATTATTATTATTATTATTATTATTATTATTATTGTTATTATAATTATTATTATCATCATCATCATCATTATCTTTTCATATTATGTTACTTAACTAATGAAAACTAATAAATGTTTTAATTAAATAAAGTTTATTAAAATAGTTAAACCTTTTGAATAATCTATTAAACTATTTTTGTAACATCCCGGCCTCTCGTACCACCAATATTATCCGCTCTGCCCACGAAGAGCTCACGGATTTGTTTTTGGTTGCCCAGATGGAGACTTCCCAGGAGGTCACCCATCCTAGTACTACTTCCACCTAAGCACACTTAACCGTGGATTTTTCATGTGCTTCACAGCAAACTAAGCCCAAAACGCGTTGGTGATTGAAGAGGCAGGACATTTACTCATGAACCAATGATTTCTCTTGTCCACGGCAGATGTGGGATTTGCCTAAGAGTGGGAAGATGTTGTGTTTGCCAAGGGTGTTACAAAAAACCCCTCTCTGGACTCATCATCCTCGATGAAACGTGTCTAATCATCCCGAACAACACAAGAGTGGCTTTGATACCACCTGTAACATCCCGGCCTCTCGTACCACTAATATTGTGTTTTAATTATATTAAAAATGATTGAATTTCTTTAATTCCATAAGACGTAACAACTCTATATTTTCACTATAAAATGAGGACAAATCCTCCATTATTTTCACACCTCAATACATTATTTTCTTAGGCTTATGAGCACTAACAAGAAAGTTTTTACCATTTCATGCATGTAACATCCCGTTTTTCGGGTTTTGGTTAATAAATGAAATGTGAGTTATTATGAGTCGGGCTAGTGTTGGGCAAATGGATATGGGTTATAGACTTGGGTTATGAAAGAAAGAAGGAAAGACGATGGGCATAAGCCCATGATCAATAAATATATATACCTTTAATACCCATTAATCCTTCATTTTCACACATATTCCATACACCATCAAAACACACACTTAAGCTCTCTCTCTAGTTTCTCTCTCACTCTAGCCGAAATCACCAAGGAAGAACTGATTCCGATCCAAGGTAATGATAGTATGATATCGTATGAGCTTAAACCCGTAAATATAGTCACGAAACGACAAGCCGACACCGTTAAACCGTTTAAGTCATGAGATCCGGATGGAAACGGGTATAAACCGAACCTAAGATGAGCTTAGGGATCACCCTAGCTCAGATCTGGATCGAACGGTGCGAAAAACGGTGAAAAACGAGTTAAAACTCTTTTTTCCGGCGAGTTCGCGGTTTTCCGGCGGCGGTGCCGGAAAAGTGTGTACGAGATTAAGGGATGTCAGGGAATGTTCTGACATTCCCTGACCTAACCCTAATTCGTTAACGGAAAGTTAAAGAATTAGAGGTAATTCGTTAGCGGAGAAGTTAACGAATTAGACGCAGTTCGTCCAGTGATTCGTTAAGGAAGAAGATAACGAATTAGCCCATCCAGTTCGCTACGTCAGATAGCGAATTAGGCTAACGAACTAGGATAGCGAACTGGTTAACGAATTAAGTCAGGTTCGGATGACGAATCAGATGCTGATTAGATGATGAATCAGTTAACGAACCAGATCACAGAAGATAACGAATTAGTTAACGAATTAGGCTTAATTCGTTATAAGAAATGAGTTAGCGAATTAGAAGATAATTTAAAATCTTAATGGAAAATGTGTGCTAGGGGCTGCCGCCCCTAGACCCCGCAGCCAGGGGCGCTGCCCCCGGACCCCTGTTCGTTGAGGGTTATAAGTGGACTAGAAATGCGATATGGATAGTGATAGTAATTAATACGCGTAATTGTTATACAGTTAGTCGTACACAACTAAAGAGGGGAATAACTGTAAACGGTGAACGCAACCGCATTGAGGTGAGTTTCTAGCCCCACTTCCTTGTTATGTTTTCGGGGCTGTGTGCATACTCGATGTGATAGTTAATACACTTACCTTAGGTGGTAAGTGTATGCCTTGTATGATTTATGAGTGATGATCGCTTGACGGTGTGTGAACGATCTTCGGATATTTCATGTGCCGTCAAGTGGTAGTTAAAGGTATGATTGACATATGAATGATGTATGTATGAATATATATGATGTATGAATAATGTATGTATGATATTTTGATGGTACGTGAATGCTCTTCGGAGATTGCACGTATTGTCAAGGAAAGTATGTAAATGACAGGTATGTTACAGTAGTACGAATGTAGGGAACCGACCCTAATAGTATCGGCGAATGAAGGGAACCGACCTTAATAATATCGGCGAACGCTATAGGGCAGAATGCTCTTTAAAGGTATATGTAAGAATGAAAGTATGTACGTAAGTATGTAAATAAGTATGTAAGAAAAGACGAAAGTATGTGTCTTCGGATACATGTGTATGTATATGGATGTAATGTATGTTACCTGATTAACTAGAACTCACTCAGTGTAGCTGAATTTTAGTATGCACGTAGGTGAGTAGGATGAGACAGCTCGCTTGATGGGAGACACATGGCAGATGAATAAAGAAGCTGGCATATGAAGATTTATTTGTTAATGTTTGAACTGAAAGACATGTTTCAAGTTATGTTCTAAGACAAGTTATAAATATTTGTAATGAATGGTTGACTATTAATATTATCCCACGAAAGTTTTAATTAACTCTGATATTTAGAACTGTGTTTATGAGTAAATCCAACGTTAAAGTGAGGTACCGGTAACAGGGCCTTACAATGCATTTTATAGCTATTGTTTTGATATTTATATTGAATTTTCATACTTGTTCATAAGTTGTTCTTCATTATCATGTTACCTTTATCATAAAAATCTTATTTTGGTTTTAAGAATCATTATGATTATGGATATCCAAGATAAACACTATGATTTTTCTAAATCTTGGATCAAACCTAGTTATTTTGCAAGAACAAGCATGAATATATATTTTTCTAAATCTTATCATTTGTTGATCATCATAAACTTTTAAAGTTTCTTTTAAATAATATGATTTATAAAAATTTCTTTTATCTAAAATATTTAACAATAGATATAACATACTTCATATCTTTAAATTAATAATTGAGTAAATTAATTATTGTTTATTTTATTTTAACATAAACTAATATTTATAATTTCTTTAAAAGAATTCATGCAAAACATTTAAGTTAATTAATTAGTAAATTAACTAATTATGTTACTTGGTAAAACGGTTTAATCAAAAATTGTTATTAATATTGTTATTTAATCTTATATTAATAAGTTATAGTTATTTATCTACAAATCATTCTTCAACTAATAAACATCAAATGATTTATATAAACTTTATTCATTTTTGTTAAACTCATTAAAAATCCCCAACTTCCCATTTGCCATAAGTTAATGAAAAAGATATTAAAATAATGCATAATTGCTAAAACTAATATTATTTAACTTTAATTATAATCCCGATAGTTAGTCTTTAAATTTTGTATTTCCTTTTTAATTATAGTTTGTGAGGTTCGATCGTTTCAATTTTCTTAAACGCGCTTTCGTTTATTATTTCAAGTTGTCTTCAATCTCAAAGGTGAGTTTCTCACACCCTTTTTTTTTACCTTTTTATTACTTTTGGGGGTAGCATATATATTTTATCAACATTACAATTTCGTTTATTTATTATTTACAAACTACAATTCGTTACATGGACTTGTGTGTTTATTTGCTTACTTACTCAAAGATTATGTGCATTGTTTCCTCAATAAGTATGATCATACGCCCCCCTATGCACTCAGGACCTTGATGTTATGAGTGGGATAGGGACCCCCGATCAGAGTACATTGGTTGTTACCAATGGAAAAGACACTTACTTGCGCCATTATCTGAGTATGTTGGTGCACAATCCCAATTGGAAAGGACTTTACTTGCTCATTTACACTTATTCATGGAATTGTAGATTTTTATCTACTTATATCAAAACTTGTGCGAACTCACCAACTATTCATTTAGTTGACTTTATTTTATATATATGCTACATGTACCTTATTTAGAGGATGATTCCGTGACAAAGACATTAGTACTTAGGAAATATTCAACTTAAATGGACGAATTGCTTAAATGTGTATTTCTTTGTATTTTCCTTGTATTTGTTGTTACAAATTTCTGTACTTGATGTTTAAAATAATTAATGATAACATTGTTACTAGATAGTGTCACATGTGTTTTGAGCAATCTATTCGTCACACTCGGGCGTATTCCGCTTTAGCCGGGGTGTTACACACGGGTCGCATCCTCTCAAGTCCAAAACACAAAGTTAAGGACCCGAAGAATCTTCACCCCGAGGACAGATAAACTGTTAGGGGATTTTACATCCGTTCGCCCCAAGGGCAGTCTTCCTGTCCCGGGACTCATCACATTTACCCCCAACAGGGAAATCAAGGAATTTTTCTTCTCTTCGATCCGGTCACGGCTTAACAAAAGCATTCATGTGGTGGCCACACACACACATACACATAAAACAATCATAAATCATACAAACTTCCAAGCATAGATAGTAAAAATAACATAAACTATGCAATATCATTTAAATGCTTCAAAAAGGTAAAATCGTCATAAAACGTGTATGCTAGCCCAAAACGTAAAACATTCAAAAAGGGGCATCATAAAACTCACCTGATATGGTTCACATAAACATCACAAATGGATCCTCTAGCTAACCACTCATAATCCACATGCCTGTAAAGTTAACGCACACAACAATCACTAACTTAACCGCAATGACTCGCTTATCTACGAGACGTCCTAACGTGATTGGATTGACCCGAAGCCACACCCAAAGTTCATATCCATATACGTCAGCCCTCAGAGTCCTTAAATTTCCCAAAACTCCCTTTCCAATAAATCACCACCAACGGTTCCCAAACTATGCCCGTTTTACGTTAATTGAGTCGAATTCGTGCGTTAACGAACCGATTAACCAACCACCAACTAAACCAGTCCAATTTGGATAAAACTTGATATTATTACAGCAAACACATCAATATTTAACCACCCAAGTTTATGGGGTTTGAAATCTCATCATTTTCCTCATTAATTCACAACTAACCGATTTTACGCACTATTAAAATTCGATTAAGGAATCACCAACCAAACCAGCCCCTATAACCAAAAAAAAGATTTCCTACTGTCCGAATACTAAAATGAGACCCCTCAAACTTATCGGGCTGACCAATCCTTCAAATAATACCTGAATGACAACAATTAATGATTTCAACATTCAAGAACCCTAGAAATCGGTTTTTATTAATTGGCCTATCAAAACAACTCCAATGGTCATGAAATTTTAGTATGATATACAAGACAAACCTGGGAATCCTTTGACACCAAAAACTCCAACTTTTGACCTCGGGAAGCATGGCAAACAAAATTAATCCGAAACTGACCCTCGCTCAAGAAATGGGTTAATTGGGCATCTTAATGACCTAGATTATGAAATTAAATATCATGAGAGTGTAGTAGACACCTTGAACGACCTCCAGCAGCTTGGAATTGAATTAAATCGAGCAAAATTAAAGGGTTAGGGGGGAGGAAAGTTGCGGCCATAATGGGTTCGAGGAAGAGTTGTTTAGGTTATAACTTTTCAAAATTTACATATTTAGCCCTTGCACATTGTAATTTGATCCTTCTTGCCCCCAAACTAAAAGAAATACTTTTTGGACATGCTCATATATTTCCCCAGCCCTCAAGCGAATCACGAGAAATTAATTTTACAAACTTTACACTCGCGTCATTCGGTTTTGGAGAATTTTGGGATGCTACAAGTCTACCCCCTTACATTGGGATTCGTCCACGAATCCCGCTCATTCGGAAACAAGTGCGGTTAGAGTCTCATCATTTCATCCTCCGGTTTCCAAGTAGCCTTGGAAACTCTGTGGTGCATCCACTGAACCTTCACCTGCCCACCCACCTTATTCCTCAGGTGCTTCTCCTTACGGTCAAGAATAGCAACATGCTGCTCAAGGTAATTCAATTTCGCGTCTGGTTCAATGTCATTGAGAGGTACCTGTGCCTCCCCGTCCGCCCAACACTTTCTGAGATGCGAGACGTGAAAAGTAGGATGAGTCTCCTTAAGCTCTTAGTTAATTCCGACCTATAGGCTACCTCCCCAACTTGTTTCAAAATTCTGAATGGACCAACGAATTTGGGGCTTAGCTTCCCCCTCATACGAAACCAAATGATACCCATTCATAGAGAAACCTTCAAAATAACTCGATCACCCTCCTTGAACTCAGGTTAAGGCAAATGCAGATCCCAACTATCACCAAAGTCAATCACGCAAGCTCTCACCCTATCCTTCAGGGCCTGAATGATCCTTTCGGGCTGACCATCCGTCTGTGGGTGATAAGCAGTGCTGGTATGAAGTTTGGTCTCCATCTCCCTGTGAAATTTCTCCCAAAACACAAAAGTAAGACGCGTATCTCTATCCGACACAATGGACACTAGAACCCCGTGCCGAGCCACTATCTCGTGAACAAAGAAATCGGCTAAATGCTCTAAATTACAAGCCTCCCTCATCGGTATGGAATGTGCACTCTTAGTCGATCTGTCCACCACCACCCTAATAGTAGCATACCCTCTCTTAGGCGTACTTGGCAATTTAGTTATAAGATCCATCACAAGGTGCTCCCACTTCCATTCTGGAATGCTTAAAGGTTTGGAGTTTCTCATATGGCCTCTGGTGCTCAGCCTTAACCTGCAAAACCCATCAAACATTTTCTTACGTACGGAGTCACATCATACTTCATCGTTGGCCACCAATAATTCTTCTTAAAATCTTGGTACATCTTTGTCGCACCCGGATGAATGGAATAGCGTGTCTTGTGTGCCTAATCTCAAGTCCTTTACCTTCTCTGACCACCTTCATTATCTTATTTTCCTTATTCTTATCAGAACATTCGACACCTTCGCAGCCTCATCAAACAATTCGGGCATTAAATTACGCACAACCCGATTACCCTCATTCACAACGGCTTACCCAAAATGAACTTAGTCTTCAGGATTATCATTATCAAACACTGGTGAATCCTCCCTAAAATTCTAGTCTGCTATGGTTAACCACCACCATGGCTTCTGATATGACCTTCTCTAACTAAACTCTGATTATTCATGCCTTAATCCTATGAAGATAGAATCTTCATGTAATCAACCACAAGTCGGGTTCATCACATGGAAACTAAGGGTAAAACGCTAATAACATTGATCAAGTGTTATTAATTGTTTACTTTACCTACCCGTTCTAAATACTTATTGTTTATGACTACATAAATATTCTATCCTGCACATTAACAATTAAGAAAGAAAACATCTTAGCATACATTGAAATGTAACGGTTACCTCTAGGAGCACAGCTACCCGCGGATGGTAATTATAGTCCCTCTCGTAACTGTTCAAGTCCAAGCACCGAAAGATGCCCAGATCTCTTGAACGTTGGCTCTGATACCAACTTGTAAGACCCCGCAATCCGGGAGTCCTACAGTTGGTAATCATTCCAAACAATTTCAAATATAAAAGTTAAACTGGTTTCATAAAATTCTAAATTTCAATACAGAGTATTCTTGCTGCAGAAAATTTACAAAACATCCACATATTATCCTTAAAACATAAAAATGTAAATTAGAACTTTCAAAAATGTTAACATGATGAAGAACATCGTCTAGAACTGCCTCGGGACCTCGGGTAATCTTGAGCACCTCCAAGCAGTAATCCCATCCACGTTTAACCTAAAAATCATTCTAACATACACGCAAAGTCAGCTTGAGCTGAGTGAGTTCATTTTTTAATCATCAAATTATATTAAAGACCAAACAAGGTGTTTAACATACGACTTCCATAATGATATATATATATAATCATAATAATACATAAATAACATCAATAAATCAATAAATAAACTTTCCTCAGTTAAGCACGTAACACAGGTCACATTCCATCAAGTCCAAAACACAAAGTTAAGGACCCGAATAACCTTCACCCCAAGGACATATAAACTGTTAGAGGATTCTACATTCATTCGCCCCAAGGACAGTACTTCCTATCCCGGAACACTTCACCTTAACCCCCAATAGAGAAATCAAGGAATTTTCACATTCACATTCGACCCGGTCATGGCCAAGGAGGTGAGAGTGGAGGTCCTAATAGAATCGTTGGTCCAACCTGGAGAGGTACTATCACTAAAAGCAAAGAAAGGTTCATGGATGACACCCATAATCAATTACCTGGAACATGATAAGCTACCAACGGACCAGGGGCAAGCTAGAAAGCAGCAAGTGAAGGCCATGATGTAAGACCCCGCAATCCAGGAGTCCTACAATTGGTAATCATTCCAGACAATTTCAAATATAAAGGTTAAACTGGTTTCATAAAATTCAAAATTTCAATACAGAGTATTCTTGCAGCGGAAAATTTACAAGACATCCACATATTAGCCTTAAAACATAAAAATGTAAATTAGAACTTTCAAAAATGTTAACGTGACGAAGAACATCGTCTAGAACTGCCTCGGGATCTCGGGTAGTCTTGAGCACCTCCAAGAAGTAATCACATCCACGTTCAACCTGAAATTCATTCTAACATACATGCAAAGTCAGCTTGAGCTGAGTGAGTTCATGTTTTTATCATCAAAATATTTTAAATACCAACCAAGGTATTTAACATAAGTCTTCCATAAAAGTAAAATACATAAATAACATAATAAATAAATATATAAATTTTCCTCAGTCAAGCACGTAACACGGGTCACATCCTCTCAAGTCTAAAACCCAAAGTTAAGGACCGAATAATTTTCACACCAAGGACAGATAAACTGTTAGGTAATTTTACATCCGTTCGCCCCAAGGACAGTCATCCTGTCCCGGGACTCCTCACCTTAACCCCCAACAGGGAAATCAAGGAATTTTTCTTTTCTTCGACCCGATCACAGCTTAACAAAAACATTCATGTGGTAGCCACACACACACATACACATAAAACAATCATAAATCATACAAACTTCCAAGCATAGATAGTAAAAATAAAATAAACTATGCAATATCATTCAAATGCTTCAAAAGGGTAAAATCGTCATAAAATGTGTATTCTAGCCCAAAACGTACCCAGTCAAAAAGGGGCATCATGAAACTCACCTGATATGGTTCACATAAACATCACAACTGATCCTCTAGCTAAACACTCATAATCCACAAGCCTGTCAAGTTAACGCAAACATCAATCACTAACTTGACCGCAATGACTCGCTTATCTTAGAGAGGTCCTAACGTGATTGGATTGACCCGAAGCCACACCCAAAGTTCATATCCATATAAATCAGCCCTCGGAGTCCTTAAACTACTCAAAACTCCCTTTCCAATAAATCACCACCAACGGTTCCTAAACTATGCCCGTTTTACGTTAATTGAGTCGAATTCGTGCGTTAACGAACCGATTAACCAACCACAAACCAAACCAGCCCCATTTGGATGGCATTTGACGTTCATACATCCTACCCATCAATATTTAACCACTCAAGTTTATGGGGTTTGAAATCTCATCATTTTCCTCATTAATTTACAATTAACCGATTTTACGCGCTATTACAATTCGATTAAGGAATCATCAACCAAACCAACCCCTATAACCAAAAAAAAAAGTAATTTTACTACTATTAAAATACTAACATGAGACCCCTCAAACTGATAGGGTTGACTAATCCTTCAAATAATACCCGAATGACAACAATTAACGATTTCAACATTCAAGAACCCTAGAAATCGGTTTTTATCAATTGACCTATCAAAACCACTTCAATGGTCATGAAATTTTTGTATGATATACTAGACATACCTGGGAATCTTTTGACACCAAAAACTCCAACATTTTACCTCGAGAAGCGTGCCGAACGAATTTAATCCGACACTGACCCTCGCTCAAGAAACGGGTTAATTGGCCGTCTTAACAACCTAGATTATGAAATTAAAGATCATGAGAGTGTAGTAGACAACTTGAACGACCTCCAGTAGCTTGTAATTGAATTAATCGAGCAAAATCAAAGGGTTAGGGGGAATGAAAGTTGCGGCCAGAATGGGTTAGGGGAAGAGTAGTTTAGATTATAACTTTTCAAAAGTTACATCTTTAGCCCTTGCACTTTGTAATTTGATCCTTCTTGCCCCCAAAATAAAAAGAGATACTTTTTGGACATGCTCATATATTTCCTAAGCCCTCAAGCGAATCCCGAGAAATTAATTTTACAAACTTTACACTCGCTTCATTCGGTTTACGAGAATTTTAGGATGTTACACATGCAATATCAAGTCCAAGAGGGCACCCTTTACTGGAAATCCTATTTAAGACCATTGTTGAGATGTATGGATGAAGAAGAGGCCAGTTACGTGTACGTGAAATCCACTGGGTAATATGTGGAATCCATTTAGGCCCAAGAATGATAGTGGGAAAGGTCATGAATGATGTATACTTTTGGCCGAAGTGCACCAAAGCGTAGTGGACGAAATCATAAGTTGTGAGGAATGCTAGAAACACGCCCCGGTAACAATGCGAACAAAAAATAATTCTATTCCAGTAACATCAGCCTGGCGTTTCCAAAAGTGGGGTATCGACATCGTAGGGCCATTCCACGAATCGGCAGGTAATGTAAATTTTTGGTGGTGGCAGTGGACTAATTTACAAAATCGGTAGAAGCCAAGCCTTTGGCTACCATCATGTGGCACCAAATTAAGAGGTTTGTGTGGGAGCAAATAGTGTGTCAGTTTGGACTACTGATGTGATGAAAACACTCAATTAAATATTAACTAAATTAAACAAGTAATAAAAACTAGACTTAAGACTCAACTACACAAAACACCGGCAAGTGAACCGATCGATTGTACTAAAGCTATGTAAGTCCAGAATATCGAACCCATATGACTCTATAAATTGCGTTAATTAACTAATTAGGCTCGACTTACGACACGACTGTTTATGATTAGTGTTTTAAGGGGGTTTTTAAACTAATATTAAACTAAGAAAATAAATAAACAGGTAGACTAGAAAACAAGCAATCAAACATAAGATTGAAACCAATAAAAGAAGGAATCTACCAAGGTAAGAATCCCATAATTCAACAATCATCAAACAATGGACAAATAACAAGATATGGAAACTGATTTCTAGATATATTCATCTAACAAACCCTAAAGGACCCTTGACCGAATCAAACAAAATCCCAAAGAATAATTAATAGATTATTAAACAATCAGTTATATTGATTTTCTTACAGTCATCAATTAGGGTTAATTAATAGTATCTAAAGTAAGCAATCTCACGAAACACTAAACCCTAGATAACTTGATAAACTAAACAGGACATCATGAACAAGGATCAACGCAATAACCAAGCAAGAATACTGTCACGATAAACCTAACCTAGTACGCGATTGACCAAGACACATGAACAACTCCACCCCTTACGGCTATTCGAACTTAGCATAACATTCAAATTCCTAATCAACTATTAACGAGCTTCTATGATCTAATAGGACTATTCAATCTTAATAATCAAAACACCAATTAATGATTAAACATAAACCCTAAATCTAAAGAACACAATCAAGAGATAAAAGATCTATGTGAAGCAAGAGTTAATAATCAACCAAGATAATAAACACTCATATGCATCATGAAAGCAAAATCAAGTATTTTACTATTAAATCAACAAAACCATAATCAAGTCATTATCCAAAGCAAGAATCAAATCAAAATATGTTCATCAAACCTAGGTAGACATGAAGTGTAGCCAAGAATCATTATTAAAAACGAATCCAAACAAGTATTAAAAACAAAGAAGGACATGATGGAAACAATGAACAAGGAATCAAAGTTAGAGCGATAAAACTCTTGGTAATTGATCCTTGAACACCTCTTTGAAAGAACTCTTGATCCTCCTTGATTCCTAGCTTCAAAACTCCTTCAAAACCTTGGTTTCTCTCCCAAAATCGGCTGCCAACTCTTGTTAATTCGTTTAGGTTTATAATGAGATGTTTATATAAACAAGCTGGACTTGTAACTTGCAAAATCCGCTGAACAGTAGCCCTAGGCGCCGCGCGGCCTCCCTTGGCCCCCACCTCCGTGCGGCGCGGCGTGTGCTAGGTGGGGGTTTCAAATTTTCTTTTTATTTCCTTGCTAAATCTTGTTAAATATCTTCCTTGAACTCCAAGCAACGATAGGAACCTTCTAGAACTTCTATTCCTTACTTCTCCAAGTCATAAATCTTATTACTTCTTTTCAAGGCTGAGCCTCCCGACACATCCCAAGTTAAGTGCATTTTATTTTATTTTATCTCATATTATTAGTAGTTTGAAAAACCGATTTCCGATAAATATCATCATCTCCCACTTTAACGCAAAAAACTAAAAACAAGGGACATTTTAAAAACACTTTTCAATTTTTTTTAATAAGTTAAATTTAAACTACGAATTAATTATCCTATCCCCCCATTTAAATTTTGCATTGTCCTCAATGCAATGATAAAGATGACTTAAAATAAAAATAAAAGTTAAAACAAAGTCGGACTACAAAAAAATTAAAAACCTA
This sequence comes from Bidens hawaiensis, assembly GCF_021521415.1. Lineage (NCBI taxonomy): Eukaryota > Viridiplantae > Streptophyta > Magnoliopsida > Asterales > Asteraceae > Bidens > Bidens hawaiensis. Next base: position 46,607 of record NW_027497220.1, on the reverse strand, counting down.
AAAAGTAAAATAAAACAAAAACAAAAATAAAAAAGTAAATATGCCAGATAATGGAAAAGACTTAGCTGGTAATATGCGCATGAAATATGATGCCAAGGTCTTTTTCCATGAATGCCCTCCAACTACGAACGTGCTCAACAAAATAGTAACTCCTTCTCTCCCACACGAACATAAGCGGCAAAACAAAACAAACATATCTAAAAATGTATGTTATCATAACGATAGATATTAAGCATTCAAAGTATTTTCACCAACTCACAAATATATAAAATATAATAATCAGAAGCAAATAAATAGACATAAAGTGTACGGCTCCACTGCAACTCCATCCCCACACTTGTCTTTTTCATGGAATTCTTACTTGGGGATCGTTCCACTAGCTCATACAATCATCAAACTAGCAAAACTCAAAAACACAAAAACAAAGACGAACTACAAAATTACGTTAGTGACTTGACAACTTAAACAAGACTCGGACTACTAGACCTTGGTAATTGATCCTTGAACACCTCCTTGAAAGAACTCTTGATCCTCCTTGATTCCTAGCTTCAAAACTCCTTCAAAACCTTGGTTTCTCTCCCAAAATCGGCTGCCAACTCTTGTTAATTCGTTTAGGTTTATAATGAGATGTTTATATAAACAAGCTGGGCTTGTAACTTGCAAAATCCGCTGAACAGTAGCCCTAGGCGCCGCGCGGCCTCCCTTGACCCCCACCTCCGCGCGGCGCGGCATGTGCTAGGGGGGGTTTCAAATTTTCTTTTTATTTCCTTGCTAAATCTTGTTAAATATCTTCCTTGAACTCCAAGCAACGATACGAACCTTCTAGAACTTCTATTCCTTACTTCTCCAAGTCATAAATCTTATTACTTCTTTTCAAGGCTGAGCCTCCCGACACATCCCAAGTTAAGTGCATTTTATTTTATTTTATCTCATATTATTAGTAGTTTGAAAAACCGATTTCCGATAAGTATCATCATCTCCCACTTTAACGCAAAAAACTAAAAACAAGGGACATTTTAAAAACACTTTTCAATTTTTTTAATAAGTTAAATTTAAACTACGAATTAATTATCCTATCCCCCCATTTAAATTTTGCATTGTCCTCAATGCAATGATAAAGATGACTTAAAATAAAAATTAAAATTAAAACAAAGTCGGACTACAAAAAAATTAAAAACCTAAAAATTAAAATAAAACAAAAACAAAAATAAAAAATAAATATGCCAGATAATGGAAAAGACTTAGCTGGTAATATGCGCGTGAAATATGATGCCAAGGTCTTTTTCCATGAATGCCCTCCAACTACGAACGTGCTCAACAAAATAGTAACTCCTTCTCTCCCACACGAACATAAGCGGAAAAACAAAACAAACATATCTAAAAATGTATGTTATCATAACGATAGATATTAAGCATTCAAAGTATTTTCACCAACTCACAAATATATAAAATATAATAATCAGGAGCAAATAAATAGACATAAAGTGTACGGCTCCACTGCAACTCCATCCCCACACTTTTCTTTTTCATGGAATTCTTATCCTCTAGCTCATACAGTCATCAAACTAGCAAAACTCAAAAACACAAAAACAAAGACGAACTACAAAATTACGTTAGTGACTTGACAACTTAAACAAGACTCGGACTACTAGACCTTAAAATAATGAGTCAAAATACACAACCAAACACAAGGAATCACACTCGAATGATAAAACAAGAGGCAACAAGGAATAACAAAAAAAAATTGCTGGAAATTACCCCTAGGCGCCGCGCTTGGCCAACTGGTCCACGTTGCGCGGAGGGAAAGCAGAACCCCGTCGCACGGTGCGACGAGCACTTTTGACAGAATGTTTTGACGTTTTTGAAGCCTATTTGCCTTAGAAAAATTTCCAGAAAATTACCAAGTATTTTTCATGCCCATTTTATGTTATTTTTTTATGTGAAACTTACCTGGCACCTCTAGAATTCTCGTAAATTCCTCTCTCCATGATGGTGGTGATTCCTTGGAACGACGCAAACAAAAACCTAAGAAAAACTAACGTTAGTGACTCAAAGAAAATAAAAATAAAATGAAAGAAATTATACAAACTCTACACTTTAGTTTTCACTCAAGAACCCATGCTATGCGATCACGTGGCTGACCGAGTGGAGCTTCCTCCACCTCTGTAGAACTCCAATGCCCTAAAAAAATGAATCAAGATCCGACCATCCGTCAACCTTTGTCTTCTTCTTTTGAACTCCACGAACCCTTTCAATCTTTCGCTTACCACCACCTCTTTCTCCAACACACTTCACCATTGCTCGAGAACTCGAAACCTCTCGCTCCTTCCCCACATTAAATCTCACCGAACGGGAATTGTCAATATGTGGATCCATACCCGAGATAAATGATTCTATCGAGTAAACTGGGTGACATGGATCGATGAGACCGTCTTGACCATTCGGATGTCTCATGGACTTAGCCAAATAAGTAGCACTATCATCTCCGGCTCTGAGAGTGATCTTGCCTTCAAACACATCAATAATTACCCTAGCAGTACGTAAAAACGGACGACCCAAAATGATAGGAACTCTCTCGTCGGCCTCCGTATCCAAAACAACAAAATCAGCGTGGAAAACCAAATTATCAACCTTAACTAGCAGATTCTCCACGACACCCCTCGGATACTTAACGGAACGATCGGCTAAAGACAATGTCATACGAGTAGGGGTGAGATCTCCTAGGCCCAACTTTTCATATAAAGAATATGGCAGGAGGTTTACGCTAGCTCCAAGATCGGCCAATGCTTGACATGTCGTGTCACTTCCGAAAAGGCATGGAATGGTAAAAACGCCTGGGTCGGGTAACTTTTCCGGTACTTTATTAAGAACTACTGCAAAACACTCTTCATTTAGTGGAACAGTCGAAAGCTCCTCAAACTTATCCTTTCTTTTAAGAAGGTCTTTCAAAAATTTGGCGCATTTAGGCATATGTTGAAGGACTTCAATGAACGGCAGGTTGACATTCAATTGGCTAAATATATTGAGAAAATGCCCGTAATCTTTCGTATACCGTTGATGCTTTAGACGAGCGGGATACGGGACATAGGCAAGGTCAATGGTGTGTGGTGGTGGCCGGACTCCAACCGGCTTCCTCTCGGTGTTTTTCTCAACTTGCGGCTCTATGATTGGTTTTGTACTTTGTGAATTACCCGGAGCCTCTTCCTCTTTCCCCTCATCTACCAACTCATCGTCCCCATCTTTCCCAATTTCTCCACTAACTACCTCCGGACCAAAAACCCTACCACTAAGAGTGGAGATGGCTTTAAATTGAGCAGCCGGATTAGTTTGAGGAATATCCGAAAACTGACTTGGGTGCCTTTCTTATAAAAGACGAGCAATATGACCAACAGTCCTTTGAATATCAAGAATAGCAGATTGTTGGTTCTTAAAAAGGAGGTCATGCTCGGAGAACTTCTTTTGTGTAGCTTGGTCTCTCTCCATGATTTGCTTCATCATCTCTTCCAAACGCCCAATTCCACTAATATAAGTCTATTTATACATCTTGAATCCCTTGTAAAGTTTTATGTATTTTATGTTTTGAGTTCGATTTAGTTCGTTTTTTAGTTTACCTTTTATTATTTTAGGTTTTGAGTCAAGTTTATTATATGTTTACATGTTTTATATCTTTTGGTGTCTTGAGTATTAAGCTTTAATTCTTTCTATCATTTCATGTGAAGATTAAGTTCGTGCTTATGTTCGTTTTGTTCGTCAAACGGTTACGTGATTGCTTCACTAATGTTTTTTATGTTTTCATATATATGATGTCGTGGAGAAGCAAGGAAAAGAAGATCTAGAAGGTTCCATGTGTAACTTGGAGTTCAAGGAAGTTGATCATCAAGATTTGACAACAAATAACAACAATTAATAAAAAAATCCTGAAATCACCCAAAAGAGGCGCCTCCGCACGCAAAGCCAGAAGGCAATATGCCTTCGCGCGGCGCCTAGGGCTCCCTGGTCAGCCATCTTTGCACTTCCAAGCCCGATATCTCGATATATAAACATCATTATGCCCCAATCCGATTCTAAGTTGGATTGCAGTCTATTTTGGAGAGGTTAGAGCTAAGTTGAAGGTGTTTTTGGAGCTAAGAATAAAGGGAGATCATTAAGCTTTCATCCAAGTGTTCAAGGGTCGATTAAGACGGGTTCTCTCGTTCTTTATCTTTGTTCTTGTTCATTATCTTTTATGATGTTTCCTTTTGTTCTTTGGTTTAGTTATTTGATTATGATTATTCTAGGCTAAACTTCATATCTACCTAGGTTTGATGAACATGTTTGAAACTTGATTCTTGCTTTGGACTTATGTTTTGATTACGTTTTTGTTGATTTAATAGTAAAAGACTTGATTTTGTTTACATGATGCATATGAATGTTTATTATCTTGGGTGATTATTAATTATTGCTTCACATGGATCTTGCTTTCTATTGATTGTGTTCTTTAGATATTAGGGTTCATGTTTAATCATTACTTGGTGTTTTGATTTTTATGGTTGAATAGGCCTATTAGATCATAGAAGCTTATTAATCGTTAATTAGGATTTTGAATGTTTTGCTAAATTCCAATAGATGTAAGGTGAGGAGTTGTTCATGTGTCTTGGTCAATTGCATGCTAGGATAGTAGTGACAATATTATTGCTTATTGTGTTGATCCATGTTCATGATGTCATGTTAGTTTATCAAGTTATCTAGGGTTTAGTGTTTCGTTAGATTGCTTGCCTAAGATACTATTAATTAACCCTATTTGATAACCGTAAGGAAGTCAATATAATTGATTGCTTAATAATCTAATATTCATTCATTGGGATTTCGTTTGATTCAGTCAATGGTCCTTAGGGTTTGTTAGATGAATACGTTTAGAAATCAGTTTCCATAATCATGTTATTTGTTCATTGCTTGATGATTGTTGATACATGGGCTTCTTACCTAGGTAGATTCCTTCTCTGATTGTTTTCGATCTTGTGATTAATTGCTTGCTTCTTGTTACTTCTTTATTTGTTTTCTTAGTTTAAACTTAGTTTAAAAACACCCCTTAAAACATTTATAATAAATAGTTGTGTCGTAAGACGAGTCTAATTAGTTAATTAACGTAATTTATAGAGTCCTGTGGGTTCGATATTCCGGAGGTACTTAGCTTTAGTACAATTGATCGGTTCACTTGCCGGTGTTTTGTGTAGTTGAGTCTTAAGTCTAGTTTTTATTACATGTTTAGTTTAGTTAATATTTAATTGACTGTTTCTAGAACATCAAGTTTTTGGCGCCGCTGCCGGGGATTTTTGGCAATTGCGTTATTTGCGTTAATTGGACTTATTTGCTACATTCGTGCAATTTGTTTTATTTTCATTTGAGTCGTAGGAGTCTAATTTAAGTTTTAGTTTATTTTAGTTTATTTTTAAGTATTCGAGTCTACTCACTTGGTCTTTTGCGTTTTTCAGGTTTATGCCACATCTCCGTTGGCAAGGACCGCCGTTGGATAATCTGGATTTGTCCCAGTTAAAGACCGAGGCTAGTTCATCACAAAATGCGTCACCACACAGTTCACCACCAGAAAGCTCGAGAAGTCAGCCAGACGTTCAAATGGCCGACGATAGAACAATTGCTGCTCAAGCCTTCGATGGCTTAACTGGAAACCAGTCATGCATCGTCGTTCCTGCAATCAACAATCCCAACTCATGGCAGATTCCGTCATACGTCATGAACAATATCGTTCAAACTAATCAGTTCACGGGGCGTGATGACGAGGATGCACCGACTCATATTAACCGACTTTATCATGTTCTTAAAAGTTTTAATTTGCAAGGTGCTACTGAAGATGCTATTTTCTTACATCTGTTTCCGTTTTCACTTGCAGGGAAAGCGGCTATCTGGCTCGACATTCAACCGCCTGGCATGTTCACCACTTGGGAAGCGCTACGTTCTGCGTTTATCAAGAGATACTTCCCACAGGCTAAAGCGGCTATTCTTCGCGATCAGATTCACTCGTTTCACATGGAACCGGGGGAGCAATATTGTCATGCTTGGGAGCGTTTTCAGAGTTTGCTGTCTCGATGCTCACAGAATGGTCTCACACCATGGGCTCTCGTGGAAAAATTTTACAATGGGTTGAACTACGAAACCCAGGTTCAGTTCGACACGGCCGCGGGAGGAAGTCTACTGGCTAGGAAGAATGTCGCCGAATGTAACGAGATGTTTGAGAGCTTCGCTAAATCGGTCCTCGCCAAAGAGCCACATCGCGGGAATTCCACTCCCGTCATCAGTACATCCTCATCCGCTCGAGGTGTACACCAGGTTAATCTAGATACTAGTGTGGCTGCTGCTTTGGAATCACTAACCTGAGAGTTTAAGGAGCTTAAGGCCAAGGTGGATAGATGTGAATTTTGTAGGGGTGGACATGGCACGTTGGAGTGTCCGGTGATGAATCAACAAGTAGACTTTGTTGCTGGTCAGATGAGGTTTCCCAACAATTACAACAACAATAATCAGAATTGGAACACTTACAAGAACCCGAATCAGAATAATGCTAATTGACGTCCGTCGGGTGCACCACACGGATTTCAAAATTCTTATGCTCCAGGACAGGGTCAGTATTATAATAATAATAACACCGATGGTAATAATATTCAAAATAATGTGCTGGATTCGAACGGTGGACTTGGGTGTTTGGAAGAGATGATGAAGCTAATCTTGGAGAGAGATCAAGTTACACAGAAAAAGTTAGCCGACCACGATTTGCTCTTCAAGAATCAACAATCTTCTATTCTCGATATTCAAAGGACTGTTGGTGATATTGCTCGTCGTTTAGAAGAAAGGCCCCCAGTTCAGTTTTCGGGTATCCCTCAAACTAATCCAGCAGCTCAAATGAAAGTCATTTCCACTCGTAGTGGTAGGGTTTTTGGTCTGGAGGTAGTTAGTAGAGAAATTAGGAAAGATAGGGATGATGAGTTGATAGATGAGGAGATAGAGGTAGAGGCTCCAGGTAAGTCACATAGTACAACACCAATCATAGAGCCGCAAGTTAAGAAAAACACCGATAAGAAGCCGGCTGGATCCCGACCACCACCACACACCATTGACCTAGCCTATGTCTTGTATCCCGCTCGTCTAAAGAATCAAAAGTATACAAAAGATTACGGGCATTTTCTTAATATATTTAGCCAATTGAATGTTAACCTCCCGTTCGTAGAAGTCCTACAGCATATGCCTAAGTATGCCAAATTTTTTAAAGACCTTCTTAAAAGAAAGGATAAGTTGGAGGAGCTGTCGACTGTGCCCCTAAATGGAGAATGTTCCGCAGTAGTGCTCAATAGAGTTCCGGAGAAATTACCCGACCCCGGTGTTTTTACCATTCCATGTCTTTTCGAAAGTGATACGACGTGTCAAGCATTGGCCGATCTAGGAGCTAGTATAAACCTTATGCCATATTCTTTGTATGAAAAGCTAGACCTAGGAGAGCTCACCCCTACTCGTATGACATTTTCTTTAGCCGATCGTTCCGTTAAGTATCCGAGGGGTGTCGTAGAGAATTTGCTCGTTAAGGTAGATAATTTGGTTTTCCCCGCTGATTTTGTTGTTTTAGATATGGAGGCCGACCAGAGAGTTCTGATTATTTTAGGTCGTCCATTCTTACGTACTGCTAGGGCAATTATTGATGTGTTTGAAGGTAAGATCACTCTTAGAGACGGTAATGATAGTGCGACCTATTTAGCTAAGTCCATGAGATATCCGAGTGGTCAAAACGGTCTCATTGATCCATGTCACCCAGTTTACTCGATAGAATCATTTATTTCGGGCATGGGTCCTAGTCTTGACGAGTCCCGTTCGGTAAGTTTTAGTGTGAAAAAGGAGCGAAAGGTTTCGAGCTCTCGGGAAATGGTGAAGCATGTGGGAGAAAAAAGGTGGTGGTAAGCGAAAGATTGAGAAGGTTCGTGGAGTTAGAAAGAAGAAGACCAAGATTGACTAGTGGTCGGATTGTGATTCGGTTTCCTTGAGGGCATTGGTGTTCTACCGAGGTGGAGGAAGCTCCACTCGGTCCGCCACGTGATTCGCATAGCATGGGTTCTTGAGTGAAAACTCAAGTGTAGAGTTTGTAAATTTTCTTTTATTTTAATTTTATTTTTTCATCGAGTCGCTAACATAGTCTTTTGTAGTTCTTCTTTGTTTTGGTGTTTTTGAGTTTTGCTAGGTAAAAGAGAGACTGTATGAGCTAGAGAGAAGATCCCCCAAAGAAGAATTTAATGAAAAAGACAAGTGTGGGGATGGAGCAGCCGAGCCGTATACTTTTTATTTATTTATTTGTTGCTAATTATTCATGTTTTATTTGTGGATTGATGTGAAACACTTTAATTTCTTAATATCTATCATTATGATAAGATACATTTTTAGACATGTTTGTTTGGTTTTGCCGCTTACGTTCGTGAGAGAAGGAGTTACCAATTGCTGAGCACGTTCGTAGTTGGAGGACATTCATGGATGAAGACTTTGGCATCATGTTTAATTCGCATATTACTAGCTAAGTCTTTTCCATTATCTAGCTTATTAATTTTTTATTTTGCTTTTGTTTTTAATTTTTAGATTTTTAGTGTTTTGTAGTCCGATTTTATTTTTATTATATTTTTATTTTAAGTCGTCCTTATCCTTGGATTGAGGACAATGCAAAATATAAGTGTGGGGATAGGATATTAGAGTCGTAGTTTAAATCGAGTCTAAATTTAAAACAAAAAAACAAAAAAATAAAAAACAAAAAAATTAAAAAAAATGCTTTAAAAGTGTCTATTGAATTTAGTTTTTTGCGTTAAAGTGAGAGATGATGATTTTATTGGAAAATCGGTTTTTCAGACTACTAATAATATGAGATAAATAAAAGAAAACGCACTTAACTTGGGATGTGTCGGTAGGCTCAGCCTTGAGAATGAAAGGGAAAATTTGATAAAATGGGTCGGAAATCTCTTGTGGGTAAAGCGTTTTGTCCATGGAAGATAATTAATGAAAGGTCAGGCTATACTCAAGCCTCAAATTTTGGTATGAAAAGTGGAAATATTATAAAGTTTAAAAATCTGAATACGTCATCATATGATGCTTGGGTAGGTTTAACGTTAGAGTATGCCGTGTAGCCTGTGATATAAATCTTAAACTGCTAGTTTAGTGTTTTAAACCTCATTGGCATGTGGTTTTATAACCTTAAATCTTTTATTGATGGGATGCCCCGGGTCCGGAGACCATGGGTCTGTATGCAATCTATTCATCTGGGTATTAACAATTCCTAAGTGGGGTTGTGGATATTTAAACTAAAGCCAAAAAGAGCAAACCCTTATAAGTCTATAAACATGATCACAAAAGTACAAATTCACTACAGACTTGATCATCCACGCTGTTTGCCATGTGGGGTCTCCTTGCTCGCGTCTCATTACCATTAAGAAACGGACCACAAGGGACACGCTACATGTAACCCCTACAGATAAAATTTTGCATACTCACCTATGGTGATGGGTTCGGGGTATTGCTTGATAACGGGGGTATGTCATATTGTGGGGAACACTAGCTATAAATTAATTGAACCTTAATATATCTAATAGCTGCTTGTTAGACTTTGATGCTTAAGCTTAGGTGGATAAATAATACCCTTGATCGTCTTAACTATTCATGAAAAAAAAACAGAGCAACAAAAGTTTTAAATCTGCTAATTTTGAGGTTTAAGTCAAGTTGGGGTGGTCTGGTCCGGTAAAAGCTGAAAATAAGCGGGTCTTAATTGTGTATACCACTGAGTACTAATTGTCGGATCTTATTTGTCCCGGTAAAGATTAAGGCATGGGTTTAAGTGGACAACAATATCGGTGATCGCGGTTTTTGCGTTCTTCTAAACTTTAAAAATTAACCTATATGTTTTTAAGACCTTATTCTCCAATTTTGATCCAACTGCATTAGACTTTTTCAAGGAAGAAAAAAGAGTTAGTGTGGGTATATTTGATATACGTCTATTTATACATCTTGAATTCCTTGTAAAGTTTTAGGTATTTTATGTTTTGAGTTCGATTAGTTCGTGTTTTGGTTTACCTTTTATTATTTTAGGTTTTGAGTCAAGTTTTTTATATGTTTACTTGTTTTATATCTTTTGGTGTCTTGAGTATTAAGCTTTAATTCTTTCTATCATTTCATGTGAAGGTTAAGTTCGTGCTTATGTTCGTTTTGTTCGTCAAACGGTTACGTGATTGCTTAACTAATGTTTTGTTATGTTTTCATATATATGATGTCATGGAGAATCAAGGAAAAGAAGATCTAAAAGGTTCCATGTGTTACTTGGAGTTCAAGGAAGTTTATTATCAAGATTTGACAACAAATAACAACAATTAATAAAAAAATCCGGAAATCACCGAAAAGGGTCGCCGCCGCACGCGAAGCCAGAAGGCAATATGCCTTCGCGCGGCGCCTAGGGCTCCTTGGTCAGCCATCTTTGCAAGTCCAAGCCCGATATCTCGATATATAAACATCATTATGTCCCAATCCAATTCTAAGCTGGATTGCAGCCGGTTTTGGAGAGGTTAGAGCTAAGTTGAAGGTGTTTTTGGAGCTAGGTATCAAGGGAGATCATTAAGCTTTCATCCAAGTGTTCAAGGGTCGATTAAGACGAGTTCTCTCGTTCTTTATGTTTGTTCTTGTTCATTATCTTTCATGATGTTTCCTTTTGTTCTTTGGTTTAGTTATTTGATTATGATTATTCTAGGCTAGACTTCATGTCTACCTAGGTTTGATGAACATGTTTGAGACTTGATTCTTGCTTTGGACTTATGTTTTGATTATGGTTTTGTTGATTTAATAGTAAAAGAATTGATTTTGTTTACATGATTCATATACATGTTTGTTATCTTGGTTGATTATTAATTATTGCTTCACATGGATCTTGCTTTCTATTGATTATGTTCTTTAGATATTAGGGTTCATGTTTAATCATTACTTGGTGTTTTGATTATTATGGTTGAATAGGCCTATTAGATCATAGAAGCGTATTAATCGTTAATTAGGATTTTGAATGTTTTGCTAAATTCCAATAGCTGTAAGGTGATGAGTTGTTCATGTGTCTTGGTCAATTGCATGCTAGGATAGTAGTGACAATATTATTGCTTATTGTGTTGATCCATGTTCATGATGCCGTGTTAGTTTATCAAGTTATCTAGGGTTTAGTGTTTCATGAGATTGCTTGCCTAAGATACTATTAATTAACCATATTTGATAACCGTAAGGAAGTCAATATAACTGATTGCTTAATAATCTAATATTCATTCTTTGGGATTTCGTTTGATTCAGTCAATGGTCCTTAGGGTTTCTTAGATGAATACGTTTAGAAATCAGTTTCCATAATCATGTTATTTGTCCATTGCTTGATGATTGTTGATACATGGGATTCTTACCTAGGTAGATTCCTTCTTTGATTGCTTTCGATCTTGTGATTAATTGCTTGCTTCTTGTTTACTTGTTTATTCTTTTTCTTAGTTTAATCTTAGTTTAAAAACCCCCTTAAAACATTTATAATAAATAGTCGTGTCGTAAGTCGAGTCTAATTAGTTAATTAACGTAATTTATAGAGTCCTATGGGTTCGATATTCCGGACTTACTTAGCTTTGGTACAATTGATCGGTTCACTTGCCGGTGTTTTGTGTAGTTGAGTCTTAAGTCTAGTTTTTATTACTTGTTTAGTTTAGTTAATATTTAATTGACTATTTCTAGCACATCATCCACCATTCGAATCCTGCACATTATTTTGAACATTAGTACCATCGGGGTTATTATTATTGAAATACTGACCTTGTCCTTGATTATAAAATTTTGAAATCCGGGAGGGGCACCCGACGGATGCTAATTAGCATTATTCTGATTCGGGTTCTTGTAGGTGTTCCAACTCTAACTGTTGTTATTATAGGTGTTGGGAAAACTATTCTGACCAGCAACAAAATCGACCTGTTGATTCATCACCGGGCACTCCAACGTGCCATGTCCACCTCTACAAAACTCACACCTGTCCACCTTGGCCTTCAGCTCCTTAACTTATCTAGTTAGTGATTCCAAAGTGGCAGCCACACTAGTATCCAGATTAACCTGGTGTACACCTTGAGCGGGCAATGATATACTAGTGACATGAGTGGAATTCCCGCGATGTGGCTCTTTGGCATAATCGGATTGAGCAAAGCTCTCAAACATCTCGTTACATTCGGTGACATTCTTCTTTGCCAATTAACTTCCTCCTGCGGCCGTGTCGAATCGAACATAGGTTTCGTAGTTCAACCCATTGTAAAATTTTTTCACGAGAGCCCATGGTGTGAGACCATTCTGTGAGCAACGGACTAGCATGTTCTGAAAATGCTCCAAGCATGACAATATTTTTCCCCCGGTTCCATGTGAAAAGAATGAATTTGATCACGAAGAACGGCCCCTTTAGCAGGTGAGAAGTACTTCTTGATAAAGGCTGAACGTAACGCCTCCCAAGTAGTGAACGTGCCAAGTGGTTGAGTGTCAAGCCAAAGAGATGCTTTACCTGTAAGTGAAAACGGAAATAGATGTAAGAAAATAGCATCTTCAGTAGCACCTTGTAAATTAAAAGTTTTCAAAACACGGTAAAGTCGGTTAATGTGAGCCGGTGCATCCTCGTCATCACGCATATGAAACTGATTTGTTTGAACGATGTTGTTCATGACGTATGAAGGAATTTGCCACAAGTTGGGATTGTTGGTTGCGGGAATGACGATGCATGACTGGTTTCCGGCTAAACCATCGAAGGCTTGAGTAGCAATTGTTCTATCGTCGGCCATTTGAACGTATAGTTGACTTCTCAAACTTTCTGGTCGTGAACTATGTGGTGATGATCTCGGTGTAGAAGTAGCTTCTTACGGTTGTTTCTCTGATGATAAGCTAGCCCCGGTCTTCAACACGGAAAATTCTAAAATCTCCAGCATTGGTCCTTGAGAACGAAGATGTGGCATAAATCTGAGAAACGCAATGGACCAAGTGAGTAGACTAACAATAAAAACTAAAACTAAAATAAACTAAAATTTAATTCGACTCCTACAACTCAAACGAAAATAAAAACAAATAGCACGTATGTAGAAAATAAGTCCAATTAACGCTAACAACGGAATCTCCAAGAGTCCCCGGCAACGGCGCCAAAAACTTGATGTGATGAAAACAGTCAATTAAATATCAACTAAATTAAACAAGAAATAAAAACTAAACTTAAGACTCAACTACACAAAACACCGGCAAGGGAACCGTTCGATTGTACTAAAGCTAAGTAAGTCCGGAATATTGAACCCACAGGACTCTATAAATTACGTTAATTAACTAATTAGACTCTACTTACGACACGACTATTTATTATTAATGTTTTAAGGGGGTTTTAAACTAATATTAAACTAAGAAAATAAATAAACATGTAGACTAGAAACAAGCAATCAAACACAAGATTGAAACCAATAAGAGAAGGAATCTTCCTAGGTAAGAATCCCATAATTCAACAATCATCAAGAAATGGACAAATAACATGATATGGAAACTGATTTCTAAATATATTCATCTAACAAACCCTAAAGGACCCTTGACCGAATCAAACGAAATCCCAAAGAATAATTAATAGATTATTAAGCAATAAGTTATATTGATTTCCTTATAGTCATCAATTAGGGTTAATTAATAGTATCTAAAGTAAGCAATCTCACGAAACACTAAACCCTAGATAACTTGATAAACTAAACACGACATCATGAACAAGGATCAACGCAATAACCAAGCAAGAATACTGTCACGATAAACCTAACCTAGTACGCGATTGACCAAGACACATGAACAACTCCTCACCTTACAGCTATTGGAATTTAGCAGAACATTCAAAATCCTAATCAAATATTAACGAGCTTCTATAATCTAATAGGCCTATTCAATCACAATAATCAAAACACCAAGTAATGATTAAACATAAACCCTAAATCTAAAGAACACAATCAAGAGATAAAAGATCTATGTGAAGCAATAGTTAATAATCAACTAAGATAATAAACACTCATATGCATCATGAAAGCAAAATCAAGTCTTTACTATTAAATCAACAAAACTATAATCAAGTCATTATCCAAAGCAAGAATCAAATCAAAACATGTTCATCAAACCTAGGTAGACATGAAGTCTAGCCTAGAAATATTATTAAAAACGAATCCAAACAAGTATTAAAAACAAAGAAGGACATGATGGAAACAATGAACAAGGAATCAAAGTTAGAGCGACAAAACACTTGGTAATTGATCCTTGAACACCTCCTTGAAAGAACTCTTGATCCTTCTTGATTCCTAGCTTCAAAACTCCTACAAAACCTTGGTTTTGCTCCCAAAATCGGTTGCCAACTCTTGTTAATTCGTTTAGGTTTAATGAGATGTTTATATAAACGAGTTGGGCTTGTAACTTGCAAAATCCGCTAACCAGTAGCCCTAGGCGCCGCGCGGCCTCCCTAGGCCCTCACCTCCGCGCGGCGCGGCGTGTGCTAGGTGGGGGTTCCGAATTTTCTTTTTATTTCCTTGCTAAATCTTGTTAAATATCTTCCTTGAACTCCAAGCAACGATAGGAACCTTCTAGAACTTCTTTTCCTTACTTGTCCAAGTCATAAATCTATAAAGAACATAACAAAACATTAGTGAAGTAATTATGTTTTTGGGTCCATATTCGGTGGTTTGTACTTAGTTATATGTTTATTGGGTTTCGTATTGGGCTATGAATGTAAACCGAGATCCTTATGGATCTCGGTGGGCTTTGGGCTATAGCCGGGCTTGTGTATTGAGTACACTATATATAGAATGCATTGTATAGGGTTCTAGGTTGCTAGTTCAAGGAGTAGTTGAGCAGAACTAGAGAGGTGTTAGTTCATTCGTGTTTTGGCCGTCTAAGAGTCACTAAACGTGCAAGTATTGTAAGTTCTTAAGCACCCGACGTATACTAATAATACGTGTGTTTTGAAGCAATTCCGGTGTTACATTCTTGTGTTTGCTCGTGTTCTTGATTCACCAAGTGTTGGTATTCCGCACCAATACTTGTTTATTGATATCATAATTGTAGTAATCCAGATTCGGAACTTACACATGTGACCATTGACGAGAAAAAACGAACATAGGCCTCACATGAAAGGATAGAAAGAATTAGATTAAACATGCAAGACACCAAAATATACAAAACATGATAAATATAAATAAACCTGACTCAAAACATTAAAGAAACATAACTTTACAAGGGATTCGAGATGTATAAATAGATGTATATCAATTACCCTTGTATATCATCAGTGACAATGGCATACTGTTCGCAGACAATCCGTTCAGAAAATGGTGTGAGGATCTACACATCAAGAAAGTGTTAGCCTTTATTGCGCATCCTCAAGCAAATGGGCAAGTACATAGAGCTAATAAAATCATTGTTGAAGGTATCAAAGTCCGATTGGGAAAACAAGAATCAGCATGTGTGACATTCGTCAATTTCAGGTCTTGTTTGTATTCGTTTATGCATTGTTTTACATTGTAAACCGAAACTCATGATATATAAAATATTGGATTTTTATATACCAAAACATTCCCATTTGTTCAATTTGAAAAACCTCTTTTAAGGATTCGAAAACGGACTTAAAACGACTTAAACACATCAAAAACGAACTTTCAGACGCGAAACGAACCACTAGACGAGCTGGGCCAGCCCCCCCCCCCCCCCGGGCACGCCGCGCCACTCGACCAGAGGGCTAGGAGGAGCTCTCGGGGCGCCTAGACACCCTTGTACACTATTTCGTTTTTGTTTGTTGTTTTGTGTTTTGCTTGTTTGTTTAACCAATCTATTTTCTTGCAAAACATAAAAGAGAACCTTGTAGATAAGCTTTGACCCTTACCCTATATATACACACCCATCTCCTTCATTTTGACACTTGCTCTTACTCCAAATTCTCTCTCAAATCCTCCATAGATTCAAGGTTGTTTATTTATATATTCTTGAAGGTTTGACTTCTCAAGTCAAACTAACTATAGTCTATCATTCTAACTTGTTCATCTAACATTACTAACACTTAAATATGGTGGTATAACATATATATAATACACACCCCTTGTTACCTTTGGTAGTTACTTCTCCGACTCCGGTTGGTTAAGTTTCGGACCTCGTAAGGCAAGGCTTCATGTATGACTTCGTGTTCTTGATATATACATACACTCACATAACTTGCTTGCACATATTATTTATGTTTAACTTCTGCTCATTTTAGTTGTTAGTCACATTTACAAGTCATGGGTATGTGGAATTCATCTATGAACTCATTGTGAGATGGATACCGAACCAAACCGAACTTTTGTTAAAAAGACTTGTTGTTGACTTTTTAGTTGTAGAACTTAAATATTTTCATTTGTACATTATTATACAAGATCTATGATATATGGGTATGTGGAATCCATCTATGAACTTGTTGTGAGATGGAAACCGAACCGATCCGATTTTTACTCTCTTAAGACACACAAGTGTGTTTTTAGCTATCAAGACTTGTATATTTCTTTAAAAATAGTTTACAAACTGCTTTTATTATTTTCTTAAGTACTTGGAGATGTTGGATCCAACTTGATCTCATAACAAAGTTTGGACCGACAAAACCGAACACTCGGTTAACGTACGTTGTTAGTTCTAAAACAATAGATCTACATACTTGGTTAAGTCTTCTAAAGTTTTTGTGAGTTATCTCATAACAATTAATATTTTGGAAAGTTGACTTTGGGTTTGACCATTCGTCAAGATCCGAACCAACAACCCGAACACTCGTTAAAGACCCGTTTTACTATCTTTAGCCCAATGAAACTTGCATTTTAGCATTTTTCCCACCTTATTACTTAACATTGGTTAAGTAAATATTAAGGTTAGATACTTTAACCCGGTTTCGAGCAAACTTACATTTTTAAAGGGTTATTATTATAGATTCTTAAATAGTTACGTTTTAAAACTTGAACTTTAATTGTTTACTTTTTGCAACAATTATTTTATTTAAAGATCTTCAATACAACCTTTCTAAATCCAATATTTTCTTTTATTTAGGCTTCATAAGTTAAACCCGTCGTTCCGGCAAATCTCCAAATTATCAACTTTCAAGTTTATTACTTGAACGTGAGTACTTTCATACCCCGTTTTCTATATTTCATTTTGGGGGTGACATTTCATACTTATTAAAATTAAATGCTTTATACTTGAGTCTTAAACCACAAACGTTATTGTATACTTTACTTAAATAAATGTTCGATTTGGTGTTCTATGCTTACATGATTATATGCTTATGTGTTTACCTCTTTCGGAGGGTTGATTCATAAATCCGTGAACTATCCGGTATTCTCTTATAGCACGGTGCCGTTAATGTATTCTTATTAACGACCTCAAGAAATCCGAATCTATTTGGTACTCTAATAGACGGTGCCGCTAATATATTCTTATTAGCGACCTCATATTATCAAAATTATTGCTATTTATTTGTTGTTTTGTATGCAAGATTGTGGTTTTTCTTATTATATACATATTGCTCAAATCTATGAATTGCACACCAACCTTTGTGTTGATAAAACTTTATTTTATGAAATGTTACAGGTTTGCATCTAGGTTGATTATGGAGCTTGTGGAGAAAAACGTCACAAATACCTTTAGGATACTAGCAAAATGAACAATATATTTATTTGCTATGTTTTGTTGTATTTTTCTTATGAATATTCGTTACGTGACATTTTCGAGGTTGTGAAATGAAATGAGTTTACTAAATATTTTCTCTTTAAATAGTGTCATGTGCTTATGGGCAATCGTTACACCTCAGCATGTTCTGCCACCTTTGGTCGGGGTATGACAGATTGGTATCAAAGCCATGACAATAAGATAGGTGGTTAGACGTAACGACCTAGAAATGTTATGCTTAGGGTCCTATACGTGTTCTTATACGTGTTTACTCTATAACTGATTGTTCATATAGCATGTTATTTATAAACTTGTTTAAAATTCACTAATATCCTAAATGTTCACATACACACACTTTCATAGTATTTCCAAGGTATCCTTACCTTAAAACGCAAAAAGTAGTTTTCATTGTGTTTTATGGATTACAAGATTAACTTGGATCCCGTTGTTTCAAATCCCTTTAAGGTTGCGTTTATTTCGGGTTTGTAGCCATCATAGAAAACGAGACATTATAAAATGACCATTTGACAAAAAGATTCCAAGAATCGAAGGTGATTTACTTACCTAGGATGGTTGAGTTATAATGCCCGTTTTCTAGGCCAAAAATTGTGTTATAAATGTCAATACATTAATTAGTCGAATGCGAGCGTTCCGGTCGCCATCCTTATTTTCGGTGTCAAAACAATAGAACTACGGTGGTACGTGTACTAGCGTTTTGACATAACGTTGTATCTCGATTTATTGTGTTATTATCGTTATTTGAGTCGAAAACATGAAAAAGTTTCGGTGGTACGTACACATGTTTAGACTCCGACGTGGTGTTTTATAAAATTTTTAGTGTCGGGATATCAAGTCATGGGGGATCATGCACGATTTTTCCGACTCTATAAATCTCGAAATCTGAAATTTTTAAGCTTTAACTTCTCAAAAACCATTTACTATTGTTTTCGGTTTTGTTGTTTATATATAAAGATTTATATTTTTATCTAACACTAACATCCCCTTCTTACTAACTCTAGGATTCACAATCACAAAAAAAAAAAAAAAAAAATTGATATCTTATTTTATTTTACACACTCATATATTCATTTCTTTTTACCCAAAAACTTATCTCATTTTCTTTATAAATTTTAGCATGCCTCCGCTAAGACGCCAACCACGCAAGAACTCCACCCGACGCATGGCCACTCTCGTCGCCAAACAAATGGTCGTTGTGATTCCTGAACTTATAACCCAAATCCAAGCTACCCTACCTGTACCCGTTGCTGCACCCGTTGAACCCAAGCCCGCATCCTACCTGCTTAAGCAATTTACTGGTGCTAACCCGTCCGATTTCCGTGGAACCAATTGTGCGACTACCTTGTTGCAATGGTTCGAATCGACCGATAGTGTGTTCCGACACAGCGAATGCCCCGACGAGAAAAGGACAAATTTCGCGTCAAGCATGTTTAGAGAAAACCGCTCTACCATGGTGGAGTAGTGTTATGGATTTCCAAGGTTCGGAAACGGCTATGGCTCTCCCATGGTCTGATCTCAAAGCACTCATGATGAAGAAGTTCTACCCCAAGCACGAACTTCAAAAGCTCGAGGAGGAATTTTGGAACCTCAAGCAAGAAAGTGGTGATAACGCCGCTTCCATGAGTTGAGCATCCTTGTTCCTCATTTGGTTACCCCAACCGAACGTGAAATTGATAAATACATTGGGGGTTTAACAATGCAAATCCGGGACTCTATTATGAGTAGAAAACCCGTGACCCTCGAGGATGCCATCACTTTGTCCGGCGCGTTATCGGAAAATCACGTGAAAGCGGGTACCCTCACCATTAAGAAAACGACCGAGAAAACTAAAGCCGAGCCCGCTCCCCAAGCCAAGGTTGAACCCGCACCACAAGCCATCAATTACTCCAACTCTTCCCGATATAACAACAACAAGAAGAAGAAGAAACCCAAAACCCATCACCGAAACTTTGCTGTTACCCAACCCCAACCACAACAAAACCAAACCCAAGCTCCCCAAAACCGAAGACCCTATACCGGTACTTTCCCACTATCCAACACTTGCCAACGACACCACCCATCACATTTTCCATATCGCCAATGCACAATCTGTAACCGTTTTGGTCATCTCAATACCTCATGTCAATCCGCACAACCAACCCAAACCAACCAACCAAGAACCACTCCCCAAAATTCCCAAAACCGTTATGCACCCTACCCACCAAACCAACCCCAACCACCCCGAGCTTGCTTCAATTATGGGGATCAAACCATTTCCGCAACAATTGCCCTCGCCTCACTTTTGCTAACCAAACCATGACCGTACCTTACTACCAAACCCAAGCCTATCAAGTCCAAATCTACCAACCCCAAATTCCCCAACTCAATGCACCACTTATCCAACCCATCCAAGCAATCCAAGCACCACCTCCACCTCCACAACAAGCACCTCAAGTCAACCATGGCAATCAAGGGCGAGCTTTCATGATGAACGCGAATCAAGCTCAAGTGGCAAAAGATGTCCTGAACTGTATGTTTTTGGTGAACCATCATTTAGCTTATATTTTATTTGATAATGGTGTCTATAGAAGTTTTATTTCTTCGAAATTTGAGTCGAAAATTGCGATGCCTCGAACTAAGCTTTCCCGACCGTTCTCTGTTGAAGTCGCCAACGGAAATTCTGTTACCATCAACTTCGTCGTCCACGATTGTCTCTCATGCTTGCTAATCATAAATTCTCCATCGATATCATCCCGATGAAAATGGGAAGTTTCGATGTCATAGTAGGGCATGGATTGGTTATCTTTGCACCGTGCCGAAGTTTTTTGTTTCGATAAATTCATTTTGTATTCCGCTTGTCAACGGTAAAATTCTTAAGATCTTCGGCAACGCAACGCCTCGAAGGCTTACTCTCATGTCGTGTGCTCAATCGCAAAAGTACTTACGCCAAAAGTACATTCCGTTTTTAGCTCTCTCTCGGTGAGAAAGGACACAAAGGAAAGGAAAATCCAAGATATTTCCATTGTTCGTGATTTCCTCGATGTCTTTCCCGATGATGTCACCGGTCTTCCTCCCGTTAGTCCGATTGAATTCCAAATCGATCTTGTGCCGGCGCGATGCCCGTGACCAAGGCTCCTAACCGTTTAGCCCCGTCAGAAATGCAAGAACTATTAAACCAACTCGGGCTTCGTTCGTCCTATCTCTTCTCCTTGGGGTGCTCCCGTTCTCTTCGTAAAAAATAAGGATGGTTCGTTTCGTATGTGCATCGATTACCGAGAACTTAACAAGCTAACTATTAAAAATTGTTATCCTTTGCCACGTATCGACGACTTATTCGACCAACTTCAAGGGGTAACTTGTTTCTCTAAAATTGATCTTCGATCGGGTTATCATCAATTGCGTGTTCGTGAAGAATACATTCCTAAAACCGATTTTTGTACTTGATATGGACATTTCGAATTTTTGGTTATGCCCTTAGGGTTAACAAATGCACCCGCGGTATTTATGGACCTCATGAACCGCGTTTGCAAACCATTCCTTGATAAATTCGTTATTGTCTTTATTGATGACATCCTTATCTTTTCTAAAACCAAAGCCGAACATGAACATCATTTGCGTTCCATTCTCGAGCTCCTTAGAAACGAATAACTCTATGCCAAATTTTCCAAATGTGAATTTTGGCTCGAGGAAGTTCAATTTTTGGGACATATCGTAAACGACAAGGGTATTCATGTTGATCCCGCTAAAATTGAGGCCGTTAAGGATTGGAAAACTCCAACGACTCCCATGGAATTTCGATCCTTCCTCGGTTTGGCCGGATATTATCAGCGTTTCATTCGAAATTTTTCCAATATCTCTTTGCCTCTTACCTCTCTCACTCATAAAGGAAAACCTTTTGATTGGGGTTCAAAGCAAGAGGAAGCCTTTTGTACTCTCAAGGACATGCTTTGCAATGCTCCCGTTCTAACCCTTCCCGATGGAAACGACGATTTCGTTGTATTTTGCGATGCCTCACATCAAGGTCTTAGTTGTGTTCTCATGCAACGAGGTCAAGTCATCGCTTACGCATCAAGGCAACTAAAGGTCGACGAGAAGAATTATATGACTCACGATCTCGAACTTGGTGCCGTAACTGTTTAATCCTTGTGTGTATCAGTTTATGCCTAACTTGCTATTTGCTTACTTGCTTTATTTGAACCGCATTCGGAGAGGTCCAACATATTCTCAGTCTAGTATGATCATACGACCGTCGTAGTGGCCTGCGTCCGACGCATTGACAATGGTTTCACCGACACCTCATTTTTGGTAACCAATGCCCATTCGCATGGCAACGGTTTAGCCCTTTCTTTATGATTGATTGTTTGTGTATGTGTTATGGTTTAACTGCTTATCTCACAGGAACAGTTTGCATCTATCTTTCTTTATTATATAATATTACTGTTGAGTCTTAAACTGGTGTTTTACTCACTAAACATGAGTTGTTGACAAAAAAATATATATATTATACGCATTTGCAGGTTATCAGCTTGGTTGCTTAGCAAGATGAAGATCACGTAGAGATGCTTTTTAGGATACAAACTTAATTAATCATTATTGTAATTTCATTATACTTGATGTACTTAACTGTAATTGTTTTATTTGAAATTATTAAATAGATATTGAAACTTATAATGTTGCAAGATAGTAACCTTGTGAGCTGTGACAATCAGTTCACGCCCCGGCATTTCCGCCGTAGGTTGGGGTGTGACAGATTGGTATCAGAGCCGAAGGTTTAAGTTAAGTCGTTAGTGGTGCCTTAGTAACATGCTTAGGAACCCCATACGTGCTTATTTGTTTACCTGATGTGTTCTATTTGATTCTTTACAGCTTACGTAATTACTTGCTAGATTTAGCACTTATTTAACTGTTTAATTAATTGTTTATTTATATTTTTATGCACATACACACAACTCCGAAGCTATGCTTCACTCTCAAAATATTTTATTATTCCGAGACTATGTCTTATTCTCAAAATATTTTTATAACTTCGAGGCTATGACTCAATCTTAAAATATTTATATTAAATTTTATTAGATTGCCTTTTAATGTAGGAAATTTCCTTGCGAATTTCCTAACATTGTTTTTTCTCGTTTTCATTTAAAACTAGGGAGTGTGACAAGATTCCCCTCCATAGTGGAAATTGTCATGCGACCGACACTTTAAGCGTTTAACGTAAGTGGCTAAACGGTTACACCATTTATTGTTCTAAATGTCTAGTCGGGTGTAAAACCCATGGGACGCCATGGACACGCCAACTGTACATTTGAATAATTTGTTATATTTGCGATATTTTGTTGGAACATTATCATCTGTGGTGATACACAAAATGTTTCAACTACTTATGCTTGAGTTCGTTCATTCGTTATTTAGTTTGGTCGGTTAAATCGCTATGTAACGCTCATGGGCCGACAAACTTAATTGATTCGTTAAATTCGTTAATTAAGTTGGGCCATTCAAATTGCCATGTACGCTCATGGGAGGCTAACTTACACATTTGTTTTGATTTTGGTATGCTAATAAGTTGGGGAAACAAAATGCCATGGAAAGCGCATGGGAAACCCAACACATCGAAGAACATTCGTTATTTGTATGTTTATTTGATTTTATACGAAACGATTTATGATTTAATTATTTAATTATTCTATTATTATTTTAGTCAGTTACTCAATTACTTACTTACTAAATCACTTTTAAATCAAGATTTATTGATTCGATCTATTCATACACTCAAAACATTTCTATTCTCCTGATCGGATACAAATTCTTCATTCATCTAGATTCGGTTATCAACGAGCCAATCAAAACAATTTACACTCTACTAGTTTTCACATATTCGTCTTATCACGTTATTAAATATCCAGTAATTTAAATAATATTATCGCACAATTTAATAATCAAATGGCTTTCGTATACTCATGGTACCATATATATAACTTATTAAGCATATTTCAAGTATTCAACCTCAAATTTTAATTTGTTAAAACATATTAAACTATGATAAAACTCATTCACTCATAAAATTAACTCATTGATTTATTTTCAATTTGAATTCTAACTTATCATTAAGTTATGAATAAACCTCAACATAACATATTTAAGTTTCGTTTTACACAATAACTCATATGAAATCTACTTAACTATCCAATCTTCTCATTAAATCACATCTTTACTAATCATAGAATGTTTTCTCAACATCAAATCACACCAATCATTTATTTTCTATAACCGCCTCATGACCATATGTTTAGTCAACGAGATAGTTCCTGCGATCTCTAAAATATAAACTCCATTTTCAAAACATTAATGCAATCAATTCAATCTTGTTCATTAACAATTTTGATGGTTATTTCTATTCTTTTACCCCTACTTATTCTCATAACAACAACAACGATAACAAAGCGCAAGTCCAATCGTTTAATTATGCTATTAATCAAATCAACAACCAATCTCAACAAAATCATAGCGTCTTAAACAAGGGAACTTTACGTCAAAATTCACTTATTACGCTTCATTGCTGTAACATCCCGAAATTTCTGAAATAATATTAATTATATTAAGTTATTATTGATGAGAAGGTTACTTGGGTTAGCGGGAAATAATTAGATGAAGTAAGAGTTAATATAAGTCGGGCTTGTGTTGGGTTTAGTAAGATGGGTAATGGACTTAGGATTAAATGGAAGGAAGATAGACCATGGGCTCAAGCCCATGATCCATCATATAAATACCTTCATTAACCTTTAATTCATTCATTTACCATCCATTCCATAAACCACCCAAAACACACACTTAGCTCTCTCTCATCCTCTCTCTCTCTAAGCTAAAACCAAGAAGAAGAAGAAGGAGAATTGATTTCCGACCCGAGGTAATGATAGTAAGATGTTGTTTATACTCAAACTCGTAGTTTTAGTCACGAAACAACGAGCCTACACCGTTAAACCGTTAAAGTCATGAGGTCTTGGTAGAATCGGGTATAAACCGAACCTAAGATGAGTTTAGGGAGCACCCTAGCTCAGATATGGATCGAAAGGGACGAAAAACGGTGAAAACGGTGGTGAGATAAGCGAGATCTCGCTTTTCTAGCGAGATACCGTTTTTCTGGCAAGTGCAGCGCCGGAAAGGCGGCGCCGGAGGTTAAGTCACATCAAGGAATGTTCTGATGTGACATCTGACATCTGATGAGCCCTAACCCTGATTCATTACGGAAATCTAACGAATTAACGGTGATTCGTTAAATGGAGGATAACCAGTTCGTTATGGCAACTCGTTAGGATGGGATGACAAACTAGAAGCAGATCGCTGAGTAATTAGTTAAGGAGAAATAACGAATTAGGCCAACGAATTAGGATGACGAACCATGCCATTTTAGCTAATTCGTTACAGAAGGGTCCAGTTCGCTTAGGAGACTAGTTCGTTAGAAAGGTTCAATTCGATATAAGGTCCAATTCGTTATAGGGTTCAATTCGTTATAAAGGTCGATTCGTTATGAAGTAACGAACTAGCAATTCGTCATGAGACCGGAGTAACGAATGAATCCCATTTCGTTAAGGACCAATTAACGAACCAGACTTTTATCAGAATGACAGAACAGTCCCTGGACTTAGAAAGAATCAGATAATTACATAGTAGCCCTTGGACTTTATTAATTTATGAAAGATACCTTTAAAGATAAACGAGTAATGATTAACTAACCGGGTAATGATTCAATGAAGGAAAACCGACTTAGACACGTAAGACTAATTAACTAGCAATGAGAATGGCTAGAGTAGCATTTGATATTCAATTATTAAACAGTTAGACGCGCACAGCTCGAGAAGGAGTAACCATTAGCAGAAGAAGAAACCGGGTTCAGGTGAGTTTCTAGCCCCATTTCCTTGCTATGTTTTTCGGGGTTTTGTGCATACTCGATATGAAGTGTGAATACACTTACCTTAAGTGGTAAGTGTATGCTATATATGTTATACAAGTAGCTACTATATAATGCTTGTCGGTGCGTGAATGATCTTCGGATATTGCACTTATCGTCAAGGATAGTGACTGTCAAGTGGTTAATAGTGTGTATGATTGCTATGATGTGACTTGCTTATTATGTATACAATGTGCTGGTAGGAAGTGGGATATAGACAAGTAGATGTAGAGTGTGATAGAAGTGGATAGGGTTTTAGTAAGAGTGTTAAAGTGGCATAACGTTATTCGTTATTAAAGTGGCAAAGTGGCATAACGATATTCGTTATTAAAGTGGCATAAAGTGGCACAAGTGACTAAGCTGTAGGGGTAATTAAGATGCTAAGCTGCAGGGGTAATTAACTGGTTAAGCAGTAGCAGTTTAGACAGTGGGTTATGTGTCTTCGGATACGTATATATTGTATGTAGTTGTATGACAAGTTGCCTGATTAACTAGAACTCACTCAGCGTAGCTGACTTTTAGTATGCACGCAGGTGAGCAGATTAAAGAACTAGCATAAGGTTGGCACATGGCATGGATTGAACGGCTGGCATCTGACGATGGAAGAAATGATGTTTTAAATATAAGGATTTGTTTTATGGTATCAAAGAAGAGATTGAATGTTTCATAACAAATGCTTTAAGTAAACGCTTCCGCGAAAGTTTTAATGAACTCTGATTTGTAAGAACTGTGTTTATGTGTAATTTTGACGCTAAAGTAGGGCTACCGGGTACGGGGCCTTACAAGTTGGTACCATAGCAAAGTTCGAGAGATTTAAGCATCCTACATTCTTAGACTCGAACAGAGAATGGGATTTAAGAAAGAAAAGAAAGAAGATGCCATTTCAAGATAGCCATGTGTCACACAAGCAAGCTCAGTAACGGTAAACTATATAGTTAAATAATGAATGATTTCCTTTTATGTCTTATGAATGACTTGTGATTTCTTATGATTGGTATGAATGGCTTATGAATCATCTTGAATGCATGTTGGTTATGATAAGTAGTTGTGTGATGGTAAAGCGTCGCCTTAGGAGTTAGCTTTATTGTATAAGACGAGGTTCCTCGGGAAGACGAGACGAGACTTGGTACATCGAGGGCCTCATGGACAAGCTACCTTAATAGCTAAAACACATGATTACCGCTCGATGACTGCAAGTGGGGAGAAAGAAGGATAACCCAGAAAGCGAAGGTGATCCAATAAAGCGTGTAAATATAAGAACTGTTCCTTTTACAAGGAATAAGTTACGTTTCGGGGACAAAACCTCTTTAAGTGGGGAAGACTTGCAACATCCCGAAATTTCTGAAATAATATTAATTATATTAAGTTATTATTGATGAGAAGGTTACTCGGGTTAGCGGGAAACAAATAGATGAAGTAAGAGTTAATACGAGTCGGGCTTGTGTTGGGTTTAGTAAGATGGGTAATGGACTTAGGATTAAATGGAAGGAAGATTGTCCATGGGCTCAAGCCCATGATCCATCATATAAATACCTTCATTAACCCTTAATTCATTCATTTACCATCCATTCCATACACCACCCAAAACACACACTTAGCTCTCTCTCATCATCTCTCTCTCTCTCTAAGCCGAAACCAAGAAGAAGAAGAAGAAGGAGAATTGATTTACGACCCGAGTTAATGATAGTATGATGTTGTTTATACTCAAAGCCGTAGTTTTAGTCACGAAACGACGAGCCGACACCGTTAAACCATTAAAGTCATGAGGTCCGTGTAGAATCGGGTATAAACTGAACCTAAGATGAGCTTAGGGATCACCCTAGCTCAGATCTGGATCGAACGGGACGAAAACGGTGAAAAAGGTGGTGAGATAAGCGAGATCTCGCTTTTCCGGCGAGATACCGTTTTTCTGGCAAGTGCGGCGCGGAAAGGCGGCACCGGAGGTTAAGTCACATCAAGGAATGTTCTGATGTGACATCTGACATCTGACGAACCCTAACCCTGATTCGTTACGAAAATCTCATGAATTAACGGTGATTCGTTAAATGGAGGATAACCGGTTCGTTATGGAAATTCGTTAGGATGGGATAACGAATTAGGCCAATGAATTAGGATGACGAACCATGCTATTTTAGCTAATTCGTTACAGAAGGGTCCAGTTCGCTAAGGAGACTAGTTCATTAGAAAGGTTCAATTCGATATAAGGTCCAATTCGTTATAGGGTTCAGTTCGTTATAAAGGTCGATTAGTTATGAAGTAACGAACTAGCAATTCGTCATGAGACCGGAGTAACGAATGAATCCCATTTCGTTAAGGACCAAGTAACGAACCATACTTTTATCAGAAGGACAGAACAGTCCCTGGACTTTGAAAGAATGAGATAATTACATAGTAGCCCTTGGACTTTATTAATTTATGAAAGATACCTTTAAAGATTAACGAGTAACGATTAACTAACCGGGTAATGATTCAATGAAGCAAAACCGACTTAGACGCGTAAGACTAATTAAGTAGCAATGAGAATTGCTAGAGTAGCATTTGATATTCAATTATTAAACAGTTAGACGTGCACAGCTCGAGAAGGAGTAACCATTAGCAGAAGAAGTAATAGAGTTCAGGTGAGTTTCTGGCCCCATTTCCTTGCTATGTTTTTTGGGGCTGTGTGCATACTCGATATGAAGTGTGAATACACTTACCTTAAGTGGTAAGTGTATGCTATAGATGTTATACAAGTAGCTAATATATAATGCTTGTCGGTGCGTGAACGATCGAATATTGCACGTATCGTCAAGGATAGTGACTGTCAAGTGGTTAATAGTGTGTATGATTGCTATGATGTGACTTGCTTATTATGTATATAATGTGCTGGTAGGAAGTTGGGTTATAGACAAGTAGATGTAGAGTGTGATAGAAGTGGATAGGGGTCTAGTAAGAGTCGCAAAGTGGCATAACGTTATTCGTTATTAAAGTGGCAAAGTGGCATAACGATATTCGTTATTAAAGTGGCATAAAGTGGCACAAGTGACTAAGCTGTAGGGGTAATTAAGAGGCTAAGCTGTAGGGGTAATTAAGTGGTTAAGCAGTAGCAGGTTAGACAGTGGGTTATGTGTCTTCGGATACGTATATATTGTATGTAGTGGTTGTATGACAAGTTGCCTGATTAACTAGAACTCACTCAGCGTAGCTGACTTTTAGTATGCCCGTAGGTGAGCAGATTAAAGAAATAGTATGAGGTTGGCATTGGCATGGATTGAACGGCTGGCATCTGACGATGGAAGAAATGATGTTTTAAATATAATGATTTGTTTTATGGTATCAAAGAAGAGATTGAATGTTTCGTAACAAATGCTTTAAGTAAACGCTTCAGCAAAAGTTTTAATGAACTCTGATTTGTAAGAACTGTGTTTATGAGTAATCCGACGCTAAAGTAGGGCTACCGGGTACGGGGCCTTACAATTGCCACTACTACTATCCAATTCAATCCTCATATCATTTTGTACCCAATGTAATCGTGCGGTTATCCTGTTAATACTTGCCACGTACCACCAGATGTTCCACAACGATCTACGCCGTAATTGCTACAACTACGAAAATCCTAATCACCTACGCCATGTATGTTCTCAATTCAATCATGTTCATCAAGCTCAAAATTTTCAAACTTATTCTAATAAACCCTATCTTGCAACTCAATCAAAATATTTCAGTTCAATTAACTTCAATTATTTAAATTTTTATAGATCTAATTAATCAACTATTTTAAACAGATAAATCAAATCAATCATAACTAAGTTTATCAAAGAAGATGTTTAATCATTTTATCTAAACCTATTTTTCTCAATCGTGCATTATAACAAATCTTTATTCGAGTTTTGGATTAAACAATTTCAATTCTAATAATTTATTAATTCTAAGTGATTATGCTCATACAATAAAATCTTTCTTTTCAAAGACAACTGTTTGCAATACTATAATTTCCAAAAGATGTTTTGCAATTTTAAAACAACTCAAAAATCCAATTCATGTTTAGCAATACTGTACATAATGACTATCTTCTACTCATAATCAAAACATATTAAGATTCTTGTTTTCTTTAAAAATCATATCTTTCAAATGTTTAGTAACCCACATGATGGAACGGGTTATATGGACCATTCGACGATCTAAATAATTATGGTCCAGAACATAATTATCAAAATCCTCGCATGAAAAGCATAAAACGTACAATTGTGTGTCATAATATAGAACCAAAAGTAGTGTTAGAGTAACGGTGCAAATGTAGAGATGATAAAGACATGGTGGATACGCCGCTGGTACATCCTATATATAAGTGCCCTTATCGGATTTTCATTTGGAGCGTTGCTTCGACTACTCAAAGTTCCATGATTACGATTAAAATTTTAAATGTTATTTTAAAGGTTATTCTTTAAAATTTAACTATTTTAAATATATTATGTTTTATTTAGTTTTCTCTAATTTTGGGACGAAATTCCCTAAAGTAGGGGAGACTGTAACAACTCGGGATTTCAAACTTATAATTTATATCCGTAACCCGACCCATTTCGTAAATGTTATCATTTTATTCATTTAACTATTGTTACAACTTTGTTAATAGGCCCAAAATAACCCTTCAACAAGCTTTGAACTCAAAATATATCAAAGTTAAACTACAAGAACCATTATGCAAATATTACAAATTAATATCCATTATCATTTCCTTCAACCCGTCAGCCAACTCTAGATCCAAACCCAAACCCATCACAGAAACCCGCATCGTAGACCCGTTTAGATCAAACCCGAAATCCATGGTTTACTTGATCCTTAATTAACGTATTCAATCCAGGAATTGATCTTGCAAAATTGTTTACATACCAAATACAAATCACAACGACTCAACTAATTAGGAAATAGGATCGTAATTTGATTCGTATTAAACTATTAAAGAACCCGTCATCATCGATACCTATATTATACGATTACGATAGATACATATAATAATAACTCAATTAAACGTATCATCACCATTCCCTCATCATCTCGAAGTCAAGCCCTAACCCTAATTTAAGTATAATCACCTGCAGATCGAGTTCCAACCTGTGTTCCTTGGCCGTCGCGTTTGTGTGATGTTCATCATCAATTAGGGCTTGTAACTGGTAATTAAATCATTCCTCAAACTCGTTTCAGTCCATACAGCATTAACCCCATGATTAATAAAACTAAAATGCAACTGTAAGGCCCCTAACTCGATAGCCCTACTTTAACGTCGGATTTACTCATAAGCACAGTTCTTACAAATCAGAGTTCATTAAAACTTTTCGCGGAATATGAAACATCATCCATTCGTTACAAAACATTAAATCTTTTCTTTGATACCATAACCCAAAACATTATATTTAAACCTCTTTTCTTCTATCATCAGATGCCAGCCGTTCAATCCATGCCATGTGCCATCCTCATGCTAACTCTATAATCCGCTCACCTGCGTGCATACTAAAAGTCAACTATGCGGAGTGAGTTCTAGTTAATCAAGCAACTTATCATACAACCACCTCATGCATTATATACGTATCCGAAGACACGTAGTCCACTGTCTGACCTGGTCACCTTACCACTTAACCTCTTATTTACCCCTACAGCTAAACTACTTTAATAACGAATAACGTTATGCCACTTTGCCACTTTAATAACATACAACGTTATGCCACTTTGCCACTTTAATGATGTACAACGTTATGCCACTTTGCCACTTTAATAACGAAGTCACGCATAGGCTTACCCTATCACGTACTGTCGTCATGACACTATCACTCTTACTATACTCTTACCACTTCTAACACACTTTACCTTTACTTGTCTACAACACACTTCATATCATTTCATCATTTACATAATAACCAAGCTGCATCATAACATTTACACACTTATAACCACTTAGAGATCATTTCCCTTGCCGACACGTGAAATATCCAAAGATCGTTCACGCCCCGATAAGCATTCATTTACAACGATCATACATCTTCCATATATAATAATCATACCTTTATTTACAACCCGGCAGTACGTGAAATATCCGAAGATCGTTCGCGTACCGACATGCAATCATCCATACCTATCACGTATATCATATATGGCATACACTTACCACTTAAGGTAATTGTATTAACTAATCACATCGATTATGCACACAGCCCCCAAAACATAACAAGGAAAGGGGCTAGAAACTCACCTGAATGCGGTTTCGTTCACCGTTTATGGTAATCCCTTTCTTGAGCTGTGCACGGCTAACTGTATAATAATTACAGGTATCAATTAACTATCACTACCCATATCGTCTTCCTAGTTCAATTACTACCCACAACGAACAGGGGTTCAGGGGCAGCGCCCCTGGCAGCGGGTTCTAGGGGCGGCAGCCCCTAGCGGGGTCCAAGGGGCTGAGCCCCTGGCTGGGGTTAAATTATTATTTTCATTAATTGTTTAACGTATTTTCCATTAGGATTTTAAATTATTATTTTAACTCTCCTGTATTCGCAAGCGGTCATAAACGTAAGAGAACTTGATCATTAAGCAATCTTAACTTAAGAGAACTTAAGTTAAGCGAAGTTATACGTTAGGCGAACATATGTACAACACGAACTTACCAATGAGCGAACTTAAACGAACTTATAGCAGCGAACTTGTTTAGCAAAGTTAATTCGTAGGCGAACTTATACGGCAAGCGAAGTTAGTCAGCAACGAACTTACACAGCAAGCGAAGTTAAGCTTGTTGTAGCGACCTGCTGCTGCCAGGGTTCGTTTCATCGATCAAAACACATGTTTTGCGACCCTTGTTCGCTTATCATGGTTCAGCCTGAGCTTCAATCGTTCCCTAGACCGATTGCGGCCCAAACGTGACCCGAACGAATCATAAGGTTTGATCTTTTAAGCTAAAAACGTTCAATACGAGTCGTTCATGATTATAATTTCATTAGGTTTGTTTTAACATCAAGTTTGCCACTTTAACACTCGTTTATACCCGATCTACTCTAGGTTCAAGTTTCAAGACCAAACGCTTATAAAAACGTAAACTTTAAAGGTCAAGAACATACCTTTTTGTGTTCGTTTGTATCTCGTTTAACTTTTTTAAGAACTCTAGATCTTGTATAAAGCTTGTATAATAAAGATCTACACGAACTAGCGTCCACTCGATCTCGAATCCCTCTCTACTCTCTCAGCCGTATTTATGTGTAGTGATGTGTGTGTGTGTGTTTTAAGGTGTGGAGAGAATAAGATGGAACATATGGATGGAAATGGAAAGGATTAGGGTTTAAGGGGTATTTATACTCCCTTAAGCCCATGGACCTAAGGCTCATCTTTCCTTTTTGGTCCATAACTAATCCCATCTAATTATCCTACTTACTCTTTCATATTTTATTATTATTATTATCGTTCCACTAACTTGTTTATTTCACCCGACGCAATAATATATTAAATATTATTTTAGAAATTTCAGGATGTTACAGCAACAGATTAGATGATTCACGAATTAGGGTTCATAGGATTTGGGGTTTTTGTGAGCTACTGTATTTAAGTTATTGTTTCTAATTCATAATCATCTGGCACACCAGCCAAGGCTGGTGTGGGTGGGTTAAAACCTTGTGTCGACTGCCACCTGGGTTCGAGTCCTAGTGGCCTAGTTTTTACTTTTATTTTTAAATGGTATTTAATTAAATGTCTATAACTAGTTATAATTAATATTAGTTATCAAATAAACATTATTTATATAAACCGACACCATTAAGTTTCGTTGTTGTCAAAATCTCGTTAAAGACTTTCGTTTACACGTGTGTGTGTATGTGTATTATAAGTATATATTTTAATAATAGTAAACCTTATCCTTTCTTTTATTTATAACCCGGCATTTTACTCCACGTTCCTCGTCATTGGACGTTTTTATAAAATTTGCTTTTGTTAATTTTATATAGCTTTTATTAATTTTATATATTATATATGTATCATTCTTTAAAATAGTAACAATTGTATTTTAAACGCATTAACTATATTTATAAAACTAGATTTCGTTAAGTATTCCCAAGATATAAATTGTATGATAAATATATATTTTTTTAATAAAAATCATTTAATATATTATAAGTTGTATTTATTTATGTACTCATTTATAGTTGCTTATTTAAATAATTATATAATTATATTATATTCAACTCGTATTTATTTAAACTAATCTGATTATAGGATAAGAAAACGATTCTATTAATTAAATATTAACTAATAATATTGTTTTCATAATAACAAATAATCTATAGAAATCGACCGTTCAAATCCATAATCCCAATCATAACTCAAATCACATCGAAATCTTAATTCATTAAAGTATGTTATATCATTTATAATTAATTCGTATTAATATTATTTAATTAGGAATCCTTGATGTTATATCCCGAATGGTTTACTTTTCTCATCATCCTTATTTGTATTTCGTTCATCTGATCAGGTGAGTAATCACTCCCCTTTTTACTTATTTAAAATCCTTTTGGGGACTTATGCGTATTTACAGTATTTATTTATTTATTTAGTATACAAAACCGCAACTGTTTAATCCTTGTGTGTATATCAGTTTATGCCTAACTTGCTATTTGCTTACTTGCTTTATTTGAACCGCATTCGGAGAGGTTCAACATATTCTCAGTCTAGTATGATCATACGGCCGTCGTAGTGGCCGGCGTCCGACGCATTGACAATGGTTTCACCGACACCTCAATTTTGGTAACCAATGCTCATTCGCATGGCAACGGTTTAGCCCTTTCTTTATGATTAATTGTTTGTGTATGTGTTATGGTTTAACTGCTTATCTCACAGGAACAGTTTTCATCTATCTTTCTTTATTATATAATATTAATGTTGAGTCTTAAACTGGTGTTTTACTCACTCAACATGTGTTGTTGACAAAAAAAATATATTTTATACGCATTTGCAGGTTATCAGCTTGGTTGTTTAGCAAGATGAAGATCACGTAGAGATGCTTTTTAGAATACAAACTTAATTAATCATTGTTGTAATTTCATTACACTTGATGTACTTAACTGTAATTGTTTTATTTGAAATTATCAAATATATATTGAAACTTATAATGTTGCAAGATAGTAACCTTGTGAGCTGTGACAATCAGTTCACATCGTGGCATTTCCGCCGTAGGTTGGGGTGTGATAGCCTAGCCGAGGGTAATCTCCATATACCTCTCGACGAAGTACATGTCGATGAGTCGATGATCATGGTCGAACGACCCGTCGAGATCATGGATCGCAACGAGAAGAAAACCAAGCATAGTCGTATTTGGTTAGTCAAAGTTCGATGGAAATCACGGCGTGGCATGGAATTTACTTGGGAACGAGAAGACACAATGAAAGAAAAGTATCCACATTTGTTTGCATCGTCGTCTTCATCTTAATTTCGGAATGAAATTTCCTAAAGTATGGAATACTGTGACATTCGTCAATTTCGGGTCTTGTTTGTATTCGTTTATGCATTGTTTTATGTTGTAAACCAACCCGTTTTGTAAACCGAAACTCATGATATATAAAATATTGGATTTTTATGTTACCAAGGTGGAAGGTTGTAAATGACTGCTAAAACAGGCCAGACACTATGGTTTCTGTTGCCTCTATGTACGTCGACCCCATCAGTTCAAATCCCTAGACGAAGATTTCTTGGATCGCTTCCGATGGTATCGGAGTACCTGTCATCTATGGCTTTCCATGCTGGTGAATCTGATGGGTGGCGTAAAACACTGGGTTCATTGGTACTCGTGATGTGCCATGTTAAATTCTCTGATGTGGTCTTTGATTGAAAGAGGCGCTTGGATCGTGGAATAATGGGAAAGTACCACAGTACCTTAGCAGGCGTGTTTATGTAAGTTTTGTTAGTCAGCTCATCCACCTTTCACCTTGACTTGTTACAAACTGGACATGCTTCCAAATTTTTGTAATCCTTATAGTAAATAATGCAGTCGTTGATACACACATGTACCTTTTCGTATCCTGAGCCCATTGCCTTCATTATCCTTTTGCCCTCATACATATTATTTACCATTTCATTATCTGCAGGTAGCATCATTTTCAACAATTTCAGAAGTTCATCAACGAACTTATGAGATACCCCGTGCTTGCTCTTCAAGTTGAGTAGTTGTACTAATGCAGACAACTTGGTGAAGTTAGGACATCCTTTATACAGGGTCTTCTCAGCGTCATTAAGTAGTTCTAGAAACTGTTGATACTTCTTGTCGCCATTGAAATTGTCTTTTGTAGCATTTACCATTTCTGCAGTTTCACAGGCATCTGTCGGAATGTTGGTGTCAGCAAGCCTAGTATTATTATCATAATTAGTTGGAATGCAGGTGCAGGCAAACCCAGTATTATTAACATAATTAGTTGGAATGTTGGTGTCGGCTTCTCCATGTTTTATCCAAGTAGTATAATTCTTATCAATTCCAAACCTGTACAAGTGATGTTCTACATCGTCTACACTAAGAGATACGTGGTTCACACACCGAACACATGGACATGAAATAAAAATTGGTGGTGAGGTCTCCTTGCAATTACGAACTGCAAAATCTAGAAATGCCTTAACACCATCTTTATATGTTTTACTGCACCTGTCGCCTACTGACATCCAAAACTTATCCATCTTCCAAGAATTTTTTTATTAACTGTGTCATCAACGATATATATATATATATATACTAATTAACATCAATAAATGTAACTGACATTTTATTATGTATGACACAAAAAGCAAAAATATTTGGTACTCACCTGAGATTAATGAAGCTGTTTGGTAGGAATTAATTGATGAGAGTTCAATAAATACACTAGCAGATCATTTATTAGGGTTTGGTGAGATTGTGAGATTTTATTTGGTCAATACTAATTGATTTGGGAGTCTTCCAGAAGATAAGTCGATTAATTGGCGGGTAAACATGAAAACTTTAAATATCGACATTTCGTAATATAATATTGGAAGAGGTTCTATTATGTTCCCAATGTGTAGCTCAAACGGTTGAGGTGCTTGTGATTAAACATAGATTGAAAATATCGCGGGTTCGAAACTCAGTAGGGAACATATTTTTATTAATTTTTTATAATAACCTCTTTTATTAATTTTTTATAATAACCTCTTTCATTATTTTTTTATAATAACCTCTTTTTAATGAAATAAATACACTGTGATTTTGAAAACACTCAAACTAAACTACTCATTAAAAGGCCTTTAAATATGTTCAGAAACATAAAAATACATCATAATAGCTGGTCTAAAATCATAACAAAGTTTCTTAGCTTTTAATTACGAAACTAATTAAAAGCCCTAAAAACAACAAGAAGCAAATAAAATACAATATCTTCATTTTTTTTTCTGATTCAATCAGTGAAGCTACACTCCTTGCAAGTTGATCCTCTAATAAATTATTTGCCCTTATCAAGATAGGAATTATGTCTGTACATCTTGTGCATACATCAGAGCTTGTGGACGAAACACAATCAGACCATGTAAAGAAATAATATTTTTTTCCTAAGTTAAAAAATATAGAGTTTAGGGTCAACAATTGTAGATGAATTCCAACTTTATTTTCAATTTCACTAACCTGAGATACACAATTGTAGAACCTCCGACCTGGATTTTTCGTGGTCCTTGATGTTCTTAGAATGGCTTCTTGACCACAAAAACAATAAACCTGAGATCGATTGTTACTGGATGTTGTGGTCCGCGATGAGATTTCTTCCATGGATGCTGTGGTTTTTTTAAATGTTTTATTTTAGTGTTTATGGGGTTGAAAAGGGAGTTTTTATTGAAAACAAAACTAGATATATATGTATATATATATAGGAGGGTTTAGAAAGGAGGTGTTCTACACAAGCGTGTTACTAGCGTATTAGGATATTTATATATGTCTTTGTACATTAGCGTGTTATAAGCGTAATAGAGTCGTTTGAACAAATATATAACATATTTTAACTTAATCGATTACAAATTGTTTTATGTTTTATTTTTAGATTTAACAAAGTGTTGTTTATGATTTAATAAGCGTATCACAAGAGTTTTTAACAAAGACAGAGATAGCCATTAGATGATCGATAAAACATGTTAAGAAAGCATTTTAAGATAATCCATATATTTACCATTCATCAAAATATGCCATACAAAAAGTACCATTAACTACAATGCATCACAAAAAAACAAAAAGAGAGAAGCTAACATCACCATCACTCCGCCCTGTCCACAATCTCCTTCCCCCAGCTCCTTTAAACTCATGTTGGTTGACACCGCAGTTATGGTGTCAACCAGAGTCCCACACACTGAGTCGTAGCATGCAAACTGTTGTTTCAGATAATCAACAGCCTTTGCCTTAAACTCAGTGTCTGGTTCAAACAACATGAGTTGACATGAGTCGAGGGTCTTTGATTTTTCAAATGCGAGTCTAGCCCTAATCTCTTCGATTGTCTTCAACAAAGTGTCGTCTTTCTCTTTCTCAAGATTCATCCTTGCTTTCACCATGTTCTTCACGGTTTTGTCAGAAGAATACATTTTTATTATCTTTTTGAAAATGTTAGTGTGATTGAATAACAAATTAGACAGGTGAGTATATATAGAGTATTTATTTAATTTTTAGCAGTTGACCCAGTATTTTAATGGAGTTAAGTTTGATTTGTAGTGTAACTATCATTACCTTTGTAGGCTATTATTACCTAAATATTTTTCCAAGATTTTTGACAGCTTAGTATAATTATGATCAATTTCCCAAATTAATTCTGACAGGTGATATAAACACATGAGACAAGTTTGTGCGTTTCCCAAGCGTGGGACACCCTTTTGTTTTTTTATTACAGGGTTACTATTCATCCGTGAGCGTTTCCCAAGCGTGGGACACACTTTTGTTTTGTCTTTGAGCCTTTTGGTTATATATACCTACACCACATTTTGAAACTCATATACCTACATGATTTTTAATTATTTGTTTTAGTTAATAATGGATTGCTCGTCATCATCCACAGCCTACAAGGATGTACTCAGGAGGCAAAATGAGGATCAAATCGAGGCAGATAAAGCTTGCCGGGAAACTCTTACTGAAGAATTTGTAAAGACTAGCAACAACTTGGATGCCAGGGATGTAATTGCAAAAGTTCTTACTCGAATGCCCGCTAGTACTATCCGAGATCTTGCTGTTTTGTTTATGGTTGATGTAGGACAGAGAGAGCTTGACCAGTTAAAACTTTTGGGCAAGGAAATTCTTGAACTGAATTGCTCAATGGAATTGAAGTTGAAGTTTCTTATGTCACTCAGAGATTAGTATGTGATGGCGTTTCATGAGTGTTTATGATGTAGTGATGTTGTGTTTTTATGTGTGTTTTGGTAATAATAAAATTTGTATGTTTGTGTTAAAACATGGATTCAACATGTAAACTATTAACTTACATTACAAAGTGGTAACATAATACTAGAGATCTCCATAAGTCTATATCATAACATCTAACAAGTATCTTAAAGTACATATCAGTCAGTTTTGAAATCATTCAAATTTGTTGTTGCCTTTTCTTAAGTTCAGCAATCAACTCTTCTCTGGTTAAACGAGTGTCGTTATTTTCATGGAATAGCAGTGCTTTCTTGATAAGAGTATTTCTGTGTTGGTTTACATACGAGAGGAGGATTTTGCACAAATACTTTGACCTTAACCATTTTAGTTGTTTTTGATGTTTACGGTCTTCCTTTTTGTAATTACACCCCCATGGTATCTTTCCATCATATGTCTCCATGTGTCTCATAGCAAAAATACCACAATCTATTCCATTATTTCTTGTTCTCCATGTCATCTTAAATCTACTGATTGTTGCTACTTGGATTTTCTGAGCAATGGGGTGTTTGATTGTTTTAAGATACATGCAAAAGACGTTTTTCTAAACAAAATAGAAAGCAATTTAAGTATTTTGACAATTTTTATAACATGTATGTATGTTTTTTGTGTTAAAGGTATATATGCTTACCAATATATCAGGAGTCTTTCCGTATCTTTCTTCAAAATTCTCTCTAATTGCTTTTGATTTGTCTTCCCAGCTTTTAAACTTTGCATCAGCTGGTATTTCTTAATTTTCACTGTTGTCAAGTAATTCTATCACTCCTGTTTGAAGATTTAAGGTAACCACAAAGAAATGTTTGTGTTGTAGAATTGGCACGAGCACTATAGCAACCTCCTTGAGTGATAGAATTCCAAAATTTGCCATTTGTTTTTCGGTGTTGTCTGAAAACACATCCGGTCTTTCTTTGTATGTGTAACCCCTTGACTCAACATAATGGTCACTTGTATGTATAATAATTAAAATGCAGATGATTAAAGCGTTTATTGAGCGTTTTCTAATAGTACAAACAAAATAGATTAATTTGTACCAGCAGAGTGCTTGAAGCAAAGAATCTGAACAGTGATGTGGCCGGTTTGTGCTTTTCTTCATAGTTCATTAGTTCAGTGAATGCATCCATTGCATTGGTGGTTATATAAATGCCAGGACAGTTGCTTTCAAAGATCACCTTGAACGAGTCTGTGTGAGTGGACTTGTAGACCTCCTCCCAAATGTCTTCAAGACAAAAAAATATATACTCTGAAATTATTTCTTCATCTTCTGTGACACTAGCGTTACGTCAACCTCTCTCAGAAGATATGGAGATTTCAGTGTAATGAGGTTATCACTTGTTGACAATCCGGTGTCAACTGTTAAACATAAAACAACCCATTTTAAATTTGACTAAAAATAATTGTAGCTATAATTAAATACCTTCAACCCCTTTTGTTTTTTATTTATAATTGTTTGCAATCAAAGTTACAAAACTGCTTTTGTATTAAAGGGAT
Organism: Bidens hawaiensis; assembly: GCF_021521415.1. Classification (NCBI taxonomy): domain Eukaryota; kingdom Viridiplantae; phylum Streptophyta; class Magnoliopsida; order Asterales; family Asteraceae; genus Bidens; species Bidens hawaiensis. The sequence continues at coordinate 6,051 of NW_027497220.1, read as the reverse complement.
TAAACCACCACACTTATACAAGACACTTTAGCCACTTATTTATACTAAAACATTACAACATAAAATCTGCATAATCTTAAAACAATTTGACACACAAGTTGTTTACACAAAACATCATTTTACTTAATCACTTTATTAGCAATAATTAAATACCCTCTTTAGCCCACTCAACAACTGTATTAACAACTTTATCAATATCTGCGCATGAGACATTGTTTTCTTGACCTGCATCACCTGCATCATTTTTTTACGACAGCCAAAGATGTAATAATTTTAAAATAACAGCCTAAGCGTTTTATGAGCGTTTTTAATTGTGATTATAATTAAGCTGGTACATATACCTTTTTGAATAGCCACGGGATCACCAACACCAACATCTAAATCAACTGTATCACATAGATGTAATAAGTTTAAAATAACAGCATAAGCGTTTTATGAGCGTTTTAATTATACTTATAATAAATTTAGCCCAAATACCTTTTTGAATAGCCACTGGATCACCAACACCAACATCTGAATCAACTGCATCACACAGATGTAATAAGTTTAAAATAACGGCATAAGCGTTTTATGAGCGTTTTAATTATACTTATAATTAATTTAGTCCATATACCTTTTTTAGCAGCCACTGGACCACCAAAACCAACATCTCAATCAACTGCATCACAAAGATGTAATAAGTTTAAAATAACATAAGCGTTTTATTAGCGTTTTAATTATAATTATAATTAATTTAGCCCAAATACCTTTTTGGGCAGCCACTGGACCACCAACACCAACATCTGAATCAACTGCATCACACAGATGTAATAAGTTTAAAATAACAGCATAAGCGTTTTATGAGCGTTTTAATTATAATTATAATTAATTTAGCCCAAATACCTTTTAGAGCAGCCACTGGACAACCAACATCAACATCTGAATCTTGTGTTTTAAGGACCACATTATTAGTGAAACTGTTTTCCCATTCACAACATCTAGCAAAGATATTGTGATTTGATGGAAGTCTATCCTTTCCTTGACGGACCAACTCGTTGATCTCTAAGCAAATTTTATCAAATGTCTTCAACTTTTTATCCATTGCCTTATTCCAAGACTGGAAAAAGAAAATATAGTTATTGTTAATTCAAAAACATTTTCAATTTATCCCAACCAGTTGTAATGGAGTTAAATAATAGTCAACAAGCACGATAGGCATTTGCAAACTTAAAGGTGAATAAACGCTTACATAATCATCCAAATCTTATTCAGCTGTTTGATCGGCATTATCTGTTTCAGTAGCAGCAGTCTCATCAAGTCCCTTCCCAGCAGCACTAACTATCACAGCAGCAGTATCAGCAACAGCCGCATCAGAAGTCTCATCAAGTCCCTTCCCGGAAAAAGTAACGGTCATAGCAGCAGGAGCAGCAGCAGCCGCATCAATCCCCTTCCCGTCAACACTAAATGTCACAGCAGCAACAGCAGCAACCTCAGTAGCAACTTCTTCAAAGAAAGGACCATTATTCTCCAAGTATTTTCCATCTTATTAAGAGTAGTTGTTGTTATGTAGTTGACTGCAGGCGTTGTGACGGGAGTCCCAAATGGACCATATTTTTTCTGGTATTCATGCGTGTAAAGCATCACAAGGAAGGTGATCGGACAGTAGTATTGAGCATTGATATCTCTCCATTCTTCCTTAGTCATTTTCAAGTTTTCAATAAGATAGTTGCACCAGTCCATATTTGGAATATCCGAGGTTTTATCAATTGCGGCGATGAATCGTTGATTGACTGTTGTTGATTTTGTGTAACACCCCGTGACCGCAGCGGAAACGTAAACGGGATGCGACAGACACCTCTGATATCAACCACATTGTTTATAAAGAAAATCGAATGCATTAATATACTTCAAAATTACATTATCTCATCTTTCATTACCGTCTAGGTGATACACACATCATACAATACGATTCATAATTCTATCTGTTATAATGTATACTAACGTCCAGCACGCAAACCTTACACACATCAAGCACTTAGCACGTAATCAATCACTTTATCTTAGTTGTACCTGAAAAGCATGTGAGAAAACGGGTCAACTACGAATAGTTGGTGAGTTTCACAATTTTAGTAAACCATGATAAATCCATATCATAATATAATATTATCTAGGGACACTGTTAACCCATAAATACATTTAATAGCCTCTGGGGACACTGTTAACCCAGAAACTTCCAATAACCTCTGGGGACACTGTTAACCCAGAACACTTCCACTAACCTCTGGGGACACTGTTAACCCAGAAACTTCCAATAACCTCTGGGGACACTGTTAACCCAGAACACTTCCACTAACCTCTAGGGACACTGTTAACCCAGAAACTTCCAATAACCTCTGGGGACACTGTTAACCCAGAACACTGTTGCGGGACCTTACAATATTAACAACTCAAACAATTACCATTTTAATACATTACCGTATGATTCCCGTACAATAAACATTATATAAATACATTCATTTCCATGCGTTCAGCATGTACTTAATCATTTTGATAGAAACATGCTTTCCGCCCCGGGAAAATATTTAAAACATTTCAGTAAAAAGGGGCTCGTGAAACTCACCTTAGCACATGCAAGCAGGTAACAACAATCATTATCAATTAACACGTCCAATCTGTAATATGATCCCTACGATCGTTATTATACAATTATTGTTTATATAATCTTTAACCTTATCAATCGGTACATCTGGGGACACTGTTAACCCAGTACTGTACCTGTTCCGGGGGCAATGTTAACCCAGAAACACTTCTCCGGACTCAGATTGTGATGTCGTTTAGAGTTCCATGGTCACAATTGCTATTAGTCGTTTTCTCGTTTTGCGTGCCTAGCACGATTATCCGTTTTATGTTTCAAAAATGAGTTTGGTCACACACGACCCGAAAATAGTGGTTGTCTGATAATTTAATTTAAAATGTGAAATTATAGCTCGGTTTAGACGTCCCGATTGGCCGCGGGACCTGTTTCCGTCTTTGGCGTACCGGAAACTGTTAAATCGGTTAAAAATACCCAAATCATCCGAATTATTTTCGGATGATTCATTTTTACTTGTTTAACTCAATTATATGAAAATAGTCCATTTTTAAGGTTTTTATACACCAGTCAGCTCGCTTAAGCGAACTTCACCGGTTTACGCGTTTTAACTTTAAAAGTTTGATAATTAGCACGATTAATTATCCGTTTACTCTCGGATCTTGAAATTTTGCACAAACCACTTTTTAACAGTGGGGAATTTCATAAAAATATTTCCAGTATTAATTCTTATATTAAAAATTTATTTATCTATTTATAAACACCATTTAAACACTAAATATGTCGTAAATACCAAACAATCTTAGAAAAATCCCAAATCTTTCCTGGATGTCTCCTGCCATCCACATAGTCCCCTGTAATTTTTCCAGAACCAAAATCTTCTTTCACATGCCCTTTTTACCAAAACCGAGCTAGAAATCCCTAGAACTCGTTTAACCGAAAAGCCTACTTAGACTTCTCCAACGGACCTAAAATTTTGTGTGTGACTTATACATGATATGAAAAGCTTATCTGATATTTTCCAGAATTTTTCATGATATTTAACTATTTTTCACCACTTTTGGCCAAAACCGAGCATTAAATTCACCAAATATTCATCCTTTATCCAAAAATTACCAAAATTTCACAGAACTCATATTTTCATGTGTTTAACACCTCTGTAAAATTTCATGACCTAACTCTAAAGCATCAACAATCTGTCCAAATTTCCCAAAACCGAACATAACCGAATATACCTTTCGTTTTCCGCCACTACAAGCTACAAACTCGTCTTTCCGCCTTATCTACCACTAAATACAGAGCCTACAAACAACATAACACAATACCAAGCAAGTTAATCTCACGATCAAGCCATTTCTTTCATGGTTACGGTTATGATACTAAAACAAAGATTTTAACCGTAAAAATTCGTTTTTGATTCGTTTAACTCCTTTCTTGGACCAAGATCCCTTGTATAACCCGTATACATCACTTGATCATGCAAGAATCGGTTTTCATCTTTGAAACCTCATTTTCTTGCAAACAAACTCAAGAAACGAAGATGGAAACGTATATAATTCGATCTTTACCTTGGTTTTTCTTGTTAAAAGTCTCGGTTTTTGATCAAGGAGTTGAGAGGATTTGATGAAGTTTGTGGATTGTTGATTGAAAAAAGAAAAATAAAAGAAAATGAAGGCCATGGGAGGCCGATCGGAACCCATAAGGGTGGGGTGGGACCCACAAATTCATTCTTGGCCACTCATTTGGATTTCCGTAATCTGGATAATGTTTTGGATAATCTGGTTCAGTTCGTTTCTCGGTTAAATGTTTAAGTCGGCTTAAAACGAGGCTAAAACGGTCTTTTTCGTCTTAAAAATGAAATTTATATTAAACCGATTTAAAAACTTAAACCATGACATTTATTAACTTAAAACGTCATATTATTAGTTATTACGCATCTTTTTCGGCTTGATCGATTGTCTCTTGCTCGGTTTGGTATTAAAGGTTTCGTTTAACGTACCGACGTACTATTAAATCGAAATCCTTTATCTGTGCTTTAATCCACTTACCCCGAAGCTTTAATACTTCGTAACATCACTAAATATCATATATCTCGTCTATAATTGAACCCTCGATTCATTCGGGTTTCAATAACTATCGATCGTTTGATCGCATATTCAATACGGTGAGTTATATATTCACATACAATCAATACAATGAACCATGTATTCTCGTATAATTACCATGGTAACTCATGTACCCGACATTACATATGACGTAACTAACGTCTACCGGTTAGGGTATACCTGGTTTCGTCGGAATCGTTACATTCTCTCCCCGTTAAGAAATTTCGTCCTCGAAATTTTACACGCCCACAATCTCCCTTCGAGAGAAAGGTGGGGGGTTTTTCCTTCAGAATTCACCCTCGTGTTACCAAGTATAATCTGGTCTTCGCTGTGAATTCCACTTAATCTTAATTAATAAAGCTTGGTATGTCCAAACTGTTTAGTTTTCCCGTCTATTATCTTTACGGAATTTGTTATGATATCAAGCATGTCCTCTATGAGTACCTCTATTACTAGTACTCTCGTTGCCTCATCGCTTAGGCACTTTTCAATCCGTATACATGGCAAAATATCATGTATAGTACTTAGCCCCTGGAGTACTTTAATTGATAGACTAAATGACCAACCATGGAGATAGTTCTCATGGGGTCCAATATATTAAGAAGCTATTTTCAGTTTTGCCAAACCTCACATCACCTCTCTCTAAGGTGATGCCTTAAAATGCCTTGTCACCTCTATTTAGTGACAATGGTTTCCTTTGAACGTTGACATAAATCCTTTGCCAATCCTCGCGCTACTTTCAACTTCTCTTAAACATTATAAACCCGATTGGTTGTTTCTCGGATCAATTCAAATCTTATGGCTCAATCGACGCTCATTTTCAATTTAACAAATTGGTGATAACTACTTCACTCATAGAAAGCTTCAAGCTCTCGATGCTTCCTTCCCCTCCTTCCAATAATGAAAGTAGGATGACTATTTCGATCTGAGATTATTGAAAGTGGTACTTCAAGACGAGTTACCATTTCATCATCAAGAATTTAGGCAAAAATTCATTGTAATTTATTTCCACTATCATTGGCGAATTTTCTGTCGTTGTGGCGTTCCCTAGGGTTTTCGGTGTGCAGCGTTATCTCTTGCATAATTCAATATTCACCAACACACGTGACCATAACTTTCTCCAAACTCGACCATTAATAAAATCCTTTCAGATATCCGTATCATCAATAGTCAAGTCCGATCCCGGATGTATGGATTATTTCGATCTATGCACTTCGTCAATGATTAATTCACGAAGGTCATGGAGGGTCGGGATCCAAACCCGATTTTTGAAGTAGAGAATTTAGTCCACGCGCTGTTCGAAATTCTCCTCATTGCCGTAAGGTTCCTTCTTTTCTAATTGTTCCTCTTTCAACGCCTCACGTTGAGCGACTCGAA